>NC_142517.1:27912500-28092500 GCF_057876585.1 Rhinolophus sinicus | reverse complement strand
CAAAGACTGCAATAAAAGATGATAAAGGGCATTACATAACGGTAAAAGAGTCAATCCAACAAGAAGATGTAACTTTGTAAATATTTACACACCCAATATAGAAGCACCTCAATATATAAAGCAAATTATTAACAGACCTATAGGGAAAATAGACATTACATATTAAAACGAAAAACAGACAAGAATACCACAGAAAAAGAAAATTACAGGCCAGTACACCCTCATAAAATAGATGCAAAAATCCTCGACAAAATATTAACAAATTCAACATTAAAAGGCTCATATGCCATGATCAAGTGGAATTTATTCCAGGGATGCAAGGCTGCTCCAACACCTGCAAATCAATCAGCATGATAAAGCAAACTCACAAAATGAAGGATGAAACAACCACATGATCATCTCAATAGACTCAGAAAAGGCACTTCACAAAATTCAACATCCATTTATGATAAAAACTGTCAACAAAGCAGGTATAGGAGGAATGCACCTCAATACAACAGAGGTGATATATGACAAGCCCACAGCTAACAGCATGCTCAACAGTGAGAAGCTGAAAGCTTTTCCTCTCTGATCAGGAACAAGACAAGGATGCCCATTCTTGTCACTTTTATTCAACATAGTACTGAAAATTTAGTCAGAATAATTAGGCAAGTAAAACAATTAAAAACATGTAAATTGGAAAGGAAGAAGTAAAACTGCCCCAATTTTCTAATGTGATTTCATATATAGAAAAGCCTAAAGACTCCACCAAAAACCTCTTAGGATTAACAAATTCAGTAAAGTTTCAGAATACAAAAACAAACTAACAATGAACTAACAGAAAAAGAAATTAAGAAAACAATACCATTTACAATTGTATCAAAATGAATAAAATACCTAGGAATAAATTTCACCAAGGAGGTGAAAGACCAGTATACTGAAAACAGTCAGACATTGATGGAAAAAAAAAAAACTACTGAAGACAGGGTGACGTCAAAAGCATGGCAGTGTAAAAACAAATTCATAATAAATAAATAAATAAAAGTGAACAAAAGATTTGAAAAGACACTTCATGAAAGAAGATACACACATGGCCAATAAGCACATGAAAAGATGTTTACCATCATCAGCCATCAAGGAAATGTAACTGAAAACCATGATGACATTTCACTACACATCTGTTAGAATGGCTAAAATAAGAAATACTGACAATGCCAAGTGCGGATGAAGACGCAGAGCAACTGGAACTACATTTTGCTGAGTAGCAACTTTTTCTCAAACACACTATATAAATATGCTTACAAAAAGTAATTGTTTGACATTGTGACGTTAGACAAAGACATACTCACCGGTTGACTCAACACAAGTTTCCAGTCAAAGCACAAATTTGAATTGTGCACCACATTTGAATGAACCATAAAGTTTTTCCTTGCCTGGGTGGAACCCTCTAGATTTCAGCCTACTATGTGTGTTCATTATTTCCTCATTTTTAAAAGCACTCTTGAATTTAGCCATTATTTTTGTCCTACAGCATGAGTCAGCAAACTTTTTCTGTAAAGAGTCATAGTAAATTTTTTCAGCTTCACAGGTCATAAGGCCTCTGTTGCAACTACTAAACTCTGCCCTCAGCAGAGGAGCTGGAGACAATAGGCATTCATTTCCATTGCATAGGTTCCCATAAAACTTTACAGAAAAAAAAAAAGAATGACACAAAAAATGGAAGATGGACTGCGAGATTTAATTTTGTTAAAATTAACATGCTCATGGACTGCAAGATTTAATTTTGTTAAAATTTCCATACTTCCCAAAGCTATCTATAGATTCAATGCAATCCCTATCAAAATTCCAATGGCATTTTTCACTGAACAATCCTTAAAATTTGTATGGAACCTCCAAAGTCCCAGAGCAGCCAAGCAATCTTGAGAAAGGAGAACAAAATTGGAAGCACCACACTTCCTGATTTCAAACTATATTTCAAACGTATAGTCATCAAAACAATATAGTATTGGCATAAAAACACACATACAGATCAGTGGAACAGAATGGAGAGCCCAGAAATAAATCCATGCACACATGTTCAATCAATTGATGACAAAGGAGCAATATAGAGCAGGGAAAGACAGTCTCTTCAACAAATGATGTTGGGAAAACTGGACAGCCACATCCAAAAGAATGAAACTGGATCACTATCTTATACCTTACACAAAAATTAACTTAAACTGGAATCTTAAAGCTTCTAGAAAAAAAAACCTAGTAAGCTCCTTGACGTTGGTCTTGGTGACTACTTTTTGGATCTGACTCCAAAAACAAAGGTGACAACAAGCAAAAAATAAACAAGTGGGACTACATCAAACTAAAAAACTTCTGTACAGCAAAGGAAACCATCAATGAATTGAAAGGCAATTTAGTGAATGGGTGAAAATATTTGCAAATCACATGCCTGATCATGTATATAAGGGGCTAATATATACTAAGTATATGAATAACTCATACAACCTAACAGCAAAAAAATAAACAATCTGATTAAAAAATAAGCAGAAGATCCGAATAGACATTGTTATAAAGACGATATGCAGATGGCCAACAGGTACATGAAAAGATGCTCAACATGACTAACCATCAGGGAAATGCAAATCAAAACCACAATAAGATAATCACCTCACACTTGTCAAAATGGCTATCATCAAAAAAGACAAGAAATACCATGTTGGCGAGGATATGAAGAAAGGGAACCCTCATGAGCGCTTGGTGGAAATGTAAACTGATGCAGCCACAATGGGAAATAGTATGGAGGTTTCTGAAAACTTAAAACTAGACTTGCCATATGATCCTGCATTTCCAATTCCAGGTATTTATCTGAAGAAAAAGAAAACACTAATTCAAAAAGATATATGGACCCCTGTGTTTATTGCAGCACTACTGATAAAAGTCAAGATATAGAAATTACCTAAGTATCAACTGATAGATAAATGGATTTTTTTTTTAATGTGGTATATATACCCACAATGAAATGCTACTCCGTCATAAAGAATGAAATCGTATTTGTAACAACATGGATGAAACTTGAGGGTATTATTTTAAGTGTAACAAGTCAGAGAAAAACAAATACGGTATGATTTCATTTATATGTGGAATTTAAAAAAACAAGCAAACAAAACCAAACTCATAGACACAGAAAACGGATTGGTGGGTGCCAGAGGAGAGGTGGGCAAAATAAGTGAAGGGGGTCAGGAGCTTCAAACTTCTAGTTATAAAATAAGTAAGTCATGAAGACATATAGTATGGTGACTACAGTCAATAATATTGTACTGCATATTTGAAAGTTAAGAGAATAGATCTTAAAAGTTGTCATCAGAAGAAAATTTTTTTGTAACTTTTTATGGTGATGGATAAACTAGACTTTTGGTGGAATACACTGATGATTTGTCAGTGTATTCAAATATAAAATCATTATGCTATACATCTGAAACTAATATAATATTATATGTCAATTATACCTCAATAAAAAAATGTGCTGGCAGATTCAATGTCTGGTGATAGTCCACTTCCTGGTTCACAGACAGCCATCTATTGGCTGTGTCCTCACATGGCAGAGAAATACAGGGCTCTGTTCTCTTCCACTTCTAATAAGGGCACTAATTCCATTAAGGGGACTCTGGCCTCATAACCTCATTTAACATGTTTCCTCAAAACTAAGACCTAGCCAGACAATCAGCTCTAATGTATCTTTTGGAGCAAAAATTAATATAAGACCCAATATTATATTATATTAACCTGGTATTATATTGTATTATATTGTATTATATTATATTATATTATATTATATTGTATTATATTATATAGACCCAGTCTTATATTAAAATAAGATCAGGTCTTACATTAATTTTTGCTCCAAAAGAAGCATTAGAGCTGATGGTCCAGCTGTCTTATTTTCGGGAAAACACAGTAACCTAACTGCCTCTCAAATGCTTCACCATCCACATACCATCACACTGGGCATTAGGGCTTCAACAAATGGATTTTGGGGGGACGCATTCAGGGCACACAACATAGGTTTTTAACCAGAATCTGGACTCCTCAGCTAATGCCTAGTAATCCCGAACATTTTTAATTGAAAGAACAGTTTTTAATGTTTTGACAAAAAAATTTGAATGTTATGATATGATCTAGCAATTCCACTTCTGGGAATATACCCAAAAGAAATGAAAACACTAAGTCAACAAGACATCTGCACCCCCATGTTCATCACAGCATTATTTACAATAGCAAAGACATGGAAACAATTAAGTGTCCATTGATAGATGAACAGATAAACAAGTTGTGACATGGAGTATTATTCAGCCATAAAAAATGAGGAAATTTTGCTGTTTGTGACAAAATGAATAAATCTTGAGGTCATTATGCTAAGTGAAATAAGTCAGACAAACACTGTATGATCTTGCTTATGTGTCAACTATAAACAACAACAAAAATAAAACATAGAAAATGAGATGAGATTTGTGGCTACCAGAGGCTGGGGGGTGAAGGGAGGCAGAATTGAAAGAAGGTGGTCAAAAGGTACAAACTTCCAGTTACAAGGTAAACAAGTACTAGGAATGTAATGTGAAGCATGATGACTACAGCTAACATTGCTGCATGATATATATGCAAGTAGTTAAGAGAGAAATCCTGAGAGTTCTCTCATAAAAAAGGAAATTTCTTCTCTTTTTTTGCTTTCTCTTTTGCTGTATCTATATGAGATGATGGATGCTACCTAAATGTATTGCAGTAATCATTTCACAATATATGTGTCAAACCATTATGCTGTATACCTTAAACTTATACAGAGATATATGTCAATTGTATCTCAATAAAACTGGAATAAAAATGAAAGAATAAAAAAGTGAAATTATAAATTATTTGAACTGAATGGAAATGAAACACAATATATCAGAGCCTGTGGATGTTGCTAAGGGAGAAGATATATAACACTAAGTGCCTTATACTAAAAAAAAAAGAGCAAATTAAATCCAACATAAGCAATAAAAAGGAAATAACAGTTCAACATGCAAAGCAATAAAATATAAAACAGAAGAAATTTCCTATAGAGGAAATCAATAAACCTAAGCTGGTTCTTTGAGAAAAATCAATAAAATTATAAATCTCTAGCCAGATTGATGAGGGGAAAAAAGAAATAAATGCAAATTATCAGTATCAGGAATAAAAGGGGTGACATCAGTATAGATATTGAAAAGATAAAAAGGGATTATT
The DNA here is from genome assembly GCF_057876585.1 of Rhinolophus sinicus. Lineage (NCBI taxonomy): Eukaryota > Metazoa > Chordata > Mammalia > Chiroptera > Rhinolophidae > Rhinolophus > Rhinolophus sinicus. The sequence continues at coordinate 28,087,271 of NC_142517.1, read as the reverse complement.
ATGAACAGCTTTATGCCTATACAGTCAATTCCTTAGGTAAAATCAACCAATTCCTCAAAAGACAAAAACTACCAAAGCTCACTCAAGAAGAAATAGATTACATGAGTAACAATATTTCTCTAATTTGTGTATTAATGTCTCTACTAAAATTTTTTAATTTTTAGCTAAAAGTCTTTCCACAAAGAAAAATCTATGCCAAATGGCTTCACTACTGACTTTTATCAAACATTTAAGAAAGAATTTATACCAATTCTACACAAACTCTTCCAGAAGACTGAAAAAGAAATAACACTGCCCAACTCATTCTTTGAAGCCAGCATTATCCTGATACCAAATACAGAAGATATTATAAGAAAACAAAACTGAACACCAATATTTCTCATAAAAACAGATGCAAAAATTCTAAACATAATTTTAGCAAATCAAATGCAACAATATATAAAATACATTGTGACCAAGTGGAGTTTTGTGTGTTTTTTCCAAGTGGAGTTTTATACTAGAGAGTGTTTTAAATTTGAAAATCATTCAGTATAATTCACCATATTAACAATTAAATAAGAAAAAAATATGATCATCTTAATGGTCACAAAAAAATCATTTGACAAAATTTAACATCTATTCCTAAAAAACTGTAAGCAAACCAGGACTAGGAGAATAGTTCCTCAAGCTGATGAGACGCTTCACTAAAACATGCCAGCTAACATCATACAGAATGGTGAAAAAGACTGAATGTTCTCTGACTCAGATCAGGAACAAGACAAACAAGAATGTCCAACCTTAACATTTCTACTCACTTTTGTATTAGAGGCTCTAGTCTGAGCTATCAGGCAAGAGAAAGAAATAAAAGGCATCCCGACTGGAAAGAAGTAAAATAGTCTCTATTGCAGACACCATAATCATCTATATAGAAAACTTATGGAATCTACAAGAAAGTAACTTGAATGATGAGTTTAATGAGATTGTAAGATACAAGATAAACATACCAAATTCAACTGTATTTCTATATACAAACAACAACAAAAATCCAACAAATTAAATATACATACATGTATATACACATATATACATATATGCGTATATACGTACACATATCATTTGTAGTATCATCAAAAACATGAAATACTTCAGGATAAATATGAAAAAAAAAGAAAATGTCAGAGGCCTCTAAACTGTAATCTATAAAACTGTTGAGAAAAATCAGAAGACCTCAGTAAATAGAAATATACCCTCTAAATGGGCCAGAAAAGTCAGTGTTATTAAGCTGTTTGTTCTCAAATTGATCTATGGATTCAACACAATCCCAATCAAAAGATAAGCAGGTATTAGTAGAAAATGACAAGATGATTACAAAATTTCCTGGAAAATAAGGAACAATTCACCATTACATTTTTAAAAGACTTTAGTGTTAGAGGAGTTTTAGGTTCTGAACAAAAGTGAGTGGGAGGCACAGAGGTTTCCCATATATCCCCTGCCCTCATACATACAAAGCCTCCCCTACTAGTAATATCTCCTACCAGAGCTCCCCACTACGTTTTACAAGGCTAGTGCAACCTTGATACTAAACCAGCAGAATGAGAGAACAAGTAAGTAGAATTACAGAAAAATCTCATCCAGTAACAAATTTTTAAAATACCAATAAACAAACAAACCACTCAAAACCAGCAAAATACACAATAAAGATAATATATCATAAGTTAGCTGATTTCATCTCAGGAATGAAAGGACAGATTAATAGAAAATCTGTAAATATTATTCAACACACTCCTAGATTAAAAGAAAAAAACCTATAAAATTTTAATTGATATAGAAAAAAACTTTTGATAAAAATCAGATATGTAAATGATTTCTAAATTAACACCTATTCTCCTCAAACTATTCCCAAAAATCCAGGAGGTAAGGCTCCCAAGCACATTTTATGAGGCCACTATTACCCTGATCCCAAAACTAGACAAAGACATTACAAAAAAAGGAAAACTACAGGCCAATATCCTTAATGAACATAGATGCAAAAATCTTCAACAAAATCCAGCAAACTGATTCAGCAATACATTAAAAAGATCACAAACCAGGATCAAGTGGGATTCATTCCTGGTATGCAAGGTTGGTTCAGTATCAGCAAATCAATTAATGTGATACACTACATTAACAAAATGAAAAATAAAAAATCACATGATCATATCAATAGATGCAGAAAAAGCATTCAACAAAATCCAGCAGCCATTTATGATAAAAACTCTTAGCAAAGTGGGACTAGAGGGGTCATATCCCAACATAATAAAGGCCTTATATGATAAACCCACAGCTAACTTCATACTCAAGGGGGAAAGGCTAAAACCTTTTCCCTTCAGATCAGGAACAAGACAAGGCTCCCATTTTTACCACTTTTATTCAACATAGTTCTGGAAGTTCTAGCCACAGCAATCAAACAAGAAAAAACAATAAAAGGCCTCCAAATTGGAAAGGAGGAAGTAAAACTGTCGTTATATGCAGATGAAATGATACTACATATAGAGAACCCCAAAAACTCCACCAACAAAACTATTAGAAATGATAAATGAATTTAGTAAAGTAGCAGGATACAAAATTAATATTCAGAAATCAGTTGCATTTGTATACACCAATTATAAACTATTAGAAGGAGAAATCGAGAAATCAATCCCACTTACAATTGTTTCAAAAACAATAAAATACCTAGGAATAAATTTAACAAAGAAGTAAAAGACCTGTACTCAGAAAATTATAAGACACTGAAGAGAGAAATCAAAGAAGATACAAATAAATGGAAACACATACCATGTTCATGGACAGGAAGAATTAATATGGTTAAACTGTCGATACTACCTAAGGCAATATATAGATTCAGCACAATTCCTATCAAACTACCAATGACATTTTTCTCAGAAACAGAACATTTAATCCTACAATTTATATGGAACCATAAAAGACCCCAAATAGCCACAGGAATCTTGAGAAATAAGAACTAAATGGGAAGTATCACGCTACCCAACAACAAATCATACTACAAAGCTATAGTAATCAAAACAGTACGGTACTGGCATTAAAAACAGACACATAGATCAATGGAACAGAATTGAGAGCCCAGAAACAAATCCATTCATATATGGTCATTTAATCTATGACAATGGAATCAAGAATTTACACTGGGGTAGAGACAGTCTATTTAATAAATGGTGCTATGAAAACTGGACTAACACATGCAAAAAAACGAAACTGGACTACCTCCTTAAGCCATATACGAGAACAAATTCAAAATGGATTGAAGACTTAAATGTAAAACCCAAACCCATAAAACTCCTACAAGAAAATCCAGGAAGTCAATTTGCAGACATTACCCAGAGTAATATTTTTACTGACATATCCCCTTGGAAAAGGGAAGTAAAGGAAAAAATAAACATATGGGATTACATCAAACTTAAAAGTTTTTTTCACAGCAAAGGAAACCACGAATAAAACAAAAAGGCAGCCTACTGAATGGGAAAAAAGATATTTGTCAGCAATACATCTGGTAAGGGGTTAAGATCCAAAATTTATAAAACACTCATTCAACTCAACACCAAAGAAACAAACAACCCAATTAAAAAATGGGCAGATGACATAAAGAGACATTTCTCTAAAGACATACTGATGGCCAACAGACATATGAAAAAATGCTCAACCTCACTAGTCATTAAAGAAATGCAGATAAAAACCACAATGATATACCACCTCACTCCAGTCAGAATGGCTATCACCAATAAATCAACAAACAAGTGCTGTCGAGGATGTGGACAAAAGGGAACCTTAGTGCACTGTTGGTGGGGTTGTAGATTGGTGCAAACACTATGGAAATCAGTATGGAGTTATGTCAAAAAACTGGAAATGGAACTACCTTATGACCCAGCAATTCCACTCTTAGGTATCTATCCAAAGAAATCCAAGACACTAATTCGAAAAAAAAAAAAAAAAAGTTTATTGCAGAGCTATTTACAATAGCCAAGATTTGGAAACAACTGAAATGCCCATTGGTAGAAGACTGGATTAAGAAACTGTGGTACATTTATACAATGGAGTATTACTTGGCTATAAAGAAGAATGAAATCTTACCATTTGCAAAGATATGGATGGTTTTATAGAAAATTATGCTAAGTGAAATAAGTCAGTCAGAAAAAACAAATACCATATGATCTCACTTATATGTGGAATCTAAAGAACTGAGTAAATGAGCAAAGTAAACAGAAATAGTCTCAGAGATATAGAGGAAAAACCAATGGTTGTTAGATGGGAGGGGGTGGGGATGAGGGAGAAAGGGAAGGATAATACAGCATAAATTGGTAACTACAATATTGCCATGGGACTATGAAAGACAATTTGGGGAATATAATCAATAATGTTGTAAAGATTTTGTATGGTGTCAGATGGGCACATGTCTTATTGCGGAGACCACTTCATGGACGGTGTAGACGCTTGACTACTGCACTGTACACCTGAAGCTGAAACGGAATAATATTGTAGATCAACTATAATTTTATATGTGTGTGTACACACACACACACACACACACACACATACACACACACACACACATATGGTCATAGGATATGGAATATGGCATAGGGAATAGAAGCAATGGAATTGTAATAGACATACACGATGCCAGAGGGGCAATAGATTGGGGGAGGAGGTTATCACTTTGTGAGGGGTGAAATGTCTCATTATTACATTGTTTTGTACATCTGAAACTAATACACACACACACAATAATAATTTCTAAAAAATCTTATTCAAGTAGGAATATAAGAAAACCCTGGTAAACAAGAAATGTTAACTACCAAAAACCAAGAATACAATTATACTCAGTGGAAAAACATTAGAAGAATTCCCATTCCAATCTCAAATAAGACAAAGATATCAGTAATAAAATACAATAAGGTAGATAGGCATAAATTCAACAACATATTTGCAAGACCTTTATAAAAAAAATTGTCTTTATTGAGACATTTTTAAAGTCCTAAATAAATGAATAGATATAGTATGTTCATGGATGGCAAAACATAATATCTTACAGATGTGAATTCCCACCAAACAGTTTTATATATTCAATGTACTTCAAATGTACCAACAAGGGTTTTTGTGGAAATTGATAAGGTGATTCTAGCTTTTACATGAAAGAAAAAAGGTGCAAGTACTAACCATAAAATAGTAAATTTGACATAGGACTTCAAATTATAAAACTACTATTTATCTAAAAACATTATTAAGAATTAAATAGGCAAGCCAGAAAATATTCACAACACATATCTGACAAAGGAACCACAATATGTAAATGAATGTAGAATGTGTAAGAAATTCCAAAAACTCAATAATAAAAAGGTGAACAATCTTTTTTTGAAAAATGGATAAAAAGCTTGAACAAATATTTTACAAGGGAAAATATACAAATGGTCAGTAGGCACATAAAAAGTATTCAAGATCACTAGTCATCAGAAAAAAATGCTACTTACAATTCAGAAGATACTACTTCAAATCCATTACAGTAGTTGGAATTCAAAGGTCTGATAACACCAAATGTTGGCAAAGTTTTGCAACAACTGAAACTTCATGCTGGAACATATATTGTTTATGAAAACATAAACTTAAACAACTACAAAAATTATTTAGCAGTTAAACATGCACCTATCACGCAATCCATCTATTCCACTGCTAAATATTTACCCAAATGAAATGAAAATATATGTTTCTTCAGAAACATGTACACAAATGTCCATACCATGTTTCCCTGAAAATAAGACCTAGCCAGACAATCAGTTCTAATGCATCTTTTGGAGCAAAAATTAATATAAGACGCCTTATATTTTATTATAAGACGCCTTATATTTTATTATAAGACCTGGTCTATAATATAATATAATATAATATAATATAATATAATATAATATAATATAATATAATATAATTTAATTTAATTTAACATAACATAACATAACATAACATAACATAACATAACATAACATAACATAACATAACATAACACCAGGTCATATATTAATTTTTGTTCCAAAAGACATTAGAGCCGATTCTCCAGCTAGGTCTTATTTTCAGGGAAACGCGCTGGGAAATCTTCACGTATCAAATAACCCTAAATGTAAATGGATTGAACTCACCAATAAAAAGGCACAGAGTAGCAGATTGAATCAAAAACCTAAACCCAACCATATGCTGCCTCCAAGAGACACATCTCAGCTATAAGGACAAATATAGACTCAAAGAGAGAGGGCAGAAATTGACACTCCAAACAAATGGTATTCAGAGAAAAACAGGTGTAGCTATACTTATAACCGATGAGACAGAGTTCAGGATAAAAAAGGTAACAAGAGACAAAGATGGACATTTCACAATGATAAAGGGACATCAATACTTATGGCCCCAATCAGGGAGCACAAAAATATACTAAGCAACTACTAACAGAACTAAAGGGAGGAATTGACCAAAACACAATTATAGTAGAGGATCTAAATACATCATTGACAGCTATGGTTAGATCATCCAAACAGAAAATAAAGAAATAGCAGCCCTAAATGACACATTAGATAAAATGGGCATAAGTGATATTCATAGAGCACTTCATCCTAGAACATTAAACTATACATTCTTTTCTAGTGTACATGGAACATTTTCAAGGATAGACTATATATTGGGACATAAAACTAGCCTCAGCAAATTTAAGAAGATTGAAATCATACCAAGCATACATATTCTCTGATCACAAGGCTTTGAAATTGGATATCAACTGCACCAAGAAAACAGGAGAAACCACAAACAAGTGGAGATTAAACAACATACTTTTAAAGAACGACTGGGTCAAAGAAGAAATAAGAGGAGAGATTAAATGATACATAGAAACAAATGAGAATGAAAACACATCCTACCAAAATTATTGGGATACAACAAAAGCAGTATTAGGAAGAAAATTTATTTCATTATAGGCCTATCTCAAGAAAGAAGAAAAGTCCCAGATAAACAACCTCACATTATACTTTAAAGAACTAGAAAAAGAAGAAAAAAATCAAACTCAAAGTCAGCAGAAGCAAGGAAATAATAAAAATAAGAGCAAAACTACATGAAATAGAGAACTAAAAGACAAAAGAAAAAATTAAAGCAACAAAGAACTGGCTCTTTGAAAAGATTAATAAAATTCACAAACCCTTGGCTAGACTCACTAAGATAAAAAGAGAAAAGACACAAATAAACAAAACCAGAAATGAAAGAGGGGAAGTTATCACGGATACCACAGAAATACAAAGGATCATCCAAGAATACTATCAAGGACTATATGCCACCAAATTCAATAATCTAGAAGAAATGGACATGTTCTTAGGAACATATAGCCTTCCTAGGCTGAATCACGAAGAATTCAAAAATCTAAATAGAACGATCAACAGTAAGGAAACTGAATCAGTCATCTCAAACCTTCACAAAAGCAAAAATCCAGGACCAGATGGCTTCACTAGTGAATTCTACCAAACATTCAAAGAGGATCTAATACCTGTCCTACTCAAACTCTTCCAAAAAACTGAAGAAGAGACAACACTCCATAACTCATTTTATGAGGGCAACATTACCCTGATATCATAGCTGCTTTATTCGCAAAAGTCAAAAACTCACTGTTAGGTATCTATCCAAGAGAGATGAAAACATATGTTCCACAGAGACTTGTATGAGAAAGGCCACAGCAGCTTTATTTACAATAGCTCCAAAGTGAAAATAACCCAAATAACATCAATAGAATGAACTGTGGTACATTCATACAATGGAATATTAGTCACAATAAAAGGAACACACGACTAATGTATGCAACAACATGGACAAATCTCAAGAACATTATACTGAGCAAAAGAAGTACAAAAGAGTACTTTACAAAAGAGCACTATACGATTATAGTACTCATAGTATTAAAAGGATTCCATTTATATGAAGTTCTAGAACTAATCTATTGTAAATGAAATTAGCACAGTAGTTGCGTCTAGAGATTGGGCACAGGGACTGACTGCCAAGGAGGGAAAGGGATGGGGTGTGGGTTACACAAGTGAATGTATTTGTTAAAACTTACTGAAGTCTATACATGAGATCTGTGTATTTTAATGTATGTAAATTACACCTAGAGAAAAAGCTCACAATTTAAAAATCACGTAATAGCAAGAGTCTAGATCTTAAACTCTAAATCATGTTATTAAAAATAACTGAAAATGGAGAACGGTAGATATCACTAGATTCTTTTGACCTGTTACTATAGCTAATTGTGTTCACAAATTTCACAATACTGAAATTCCTTTGTATTTCCAGAATAAGCCACACTTAACTCCTGCTTTATTTTTCTAACTTACTGCTGGCTTCTCTGATCAAGTTCTATTTATGCTTTTTGCATCAATTCTTTATAAACTAAAGAACATTATTTTTTAAAAAATTAGATGCACACCATATTGTAAAGCAAGCAAGCAATTATGCTAATATTATTAGAAACACATTCACTAAAAAAGAAAAATACATGTACAGACTAAACCTTAAGTAAAAATACTGTAATATTAAGTTTCAATTTAAAATATCAAACAAACTCATGATTTAGTATATACCATATTCACTGATTCTAAGATGCACATTTTGTATTCTATTTTAACTTATCTGTAATGACAATGCCATTTTGCATTAGATGGTGTCTTAAAATTAATTGCCAGTTTTTTTTGCCCTTTTTTAGTAATACCTAAAATTACAATTGACCACATTTTAGATTCAATGAAACACAGTATGTTTTCTACTATAGTCCATTGAATTAAAGCAATGATATCCCTGTAGAAACACTACTAACATTATATTTTGATCTCTCAAAACCATTTGTGACTAAAAGGAGCCAGGGTTATTTGGATAAGTGGCTGATTTCCAGACTGTGGGACAAAATATGTTCAATCTGAGACTGGGACAGAATGAAAAGAATCATTTTAAAACTAACAGGGTCATGTAGAAAGGATTCAGGAGTCAATATGAAGAGGTTCCTATTGATCAACTTGCTATAATTTGTCCAACAGAAAACAACGAAATAATAACAACTCTGATTGAAACATGTTGAATAAAAACTCCATGAAACATGTTGAATAAAAACTCCATGAACCATAGTGATATTCAAAATGGAGAAAGCAAAAAGCAAAAGAAAAATAACTAGTACGGGAGGGGACTATTACACAAACTCCTCATTTTAAAAACTGCTTCTATTATAGAGGCTTCATTAAAAAAATCCGGTGCCTAGAGGCATTTGATATGTACATCAAAATATAGGCCATCCATGTATAGAAAGTTAGCTGGGCTTATAGGGACATTTGAGAAAGAGTGATAAAAGATTTGTACAAGATCAAATTTGTTTCTACTTGCCACTATGATTCGTTTTGTTACAAGAACATATCCCAAGTGCAGAATACTCAAGGAAGAAAAGGAAAACAGGTTGAAGAGGAGCGGGGGTGGGGGGTGGGGGGTGGGGGTGGTGAAAAGGGAGGAACAGGAAGAGAGAAAGTAAGGCAAATGCCAGCCTCCATCTATAAGCTGCATCCTTTTGACAATTATCAATTATCTTTTACTTTAAATAAAAACATGTATCATCAAAAGATGGAAGTGGTTCTAAATCATGCTTTTATATTTATACATACTATCTTCAGTTAGAGACCTAAATTGACACTGGATCTTCATTTATTCAAAATTTACATGAGCGTTGCTATCACAGGTGGAAGCTAAATTTCATTTCTGATGATCAGTTTAACCTTTCAATCACCAGATTAAACTCTATCATCATTCTTACAAACCCAAATTAGCAAACAAACCACAATATAATATATGCTATAGCACAGGTCTTCTGTGAATAGCTGGGATCTTCAACTGCTTCAGCTGCAATACAAGCCATTGAGCCTTAGCCAATGCAAGCCAATTTGAATAATCAATATGACAACCTTATTTTTCTAATGCAAACAGGATTGCTACAGTAAGGTGTCTCACTGCCACATCACAGTCATGGCCTCTTTTAACCCCTAATTAGATTGAGGCGATTATCCCTGCTCTTCCTTACAAGTGTACAGCTTGGATAACGGATGACAAAAGCTATCTGCCACTTATTCAGCCTTTGCAGACAGCAGGTTATCCAGGGAGATAGAGAATAAAATCAACAAACAATTGTTATTCATATCATCATCTAAAGTGTTAAGATAGTCACAGTTTCCATACATGCAGAGTGAATATAGCCTAGAGCACGAGGTAACTGCTGACTGCTTAAGACCATCAGGGTTACACAGATGGAAATTCATGGTGATGTTGGGGAATTATGTCTAAATCAAACTCATTTGCATAAAAAGAAATGATGGGGATTTGTCTTTTGTATATGCTATATCAAGATTTCATTATGTTTCTCTTCATGAATTCTTTGAAGCTCAATTTTTAATATTGATTTTTCTAAACACACTGCCATGAAAAGAAAGCCAAAATTATTGGTTTGCAGACACTTAAATGCTTTAAGATTCAATTGAAACACTCTCAAATATAAAAAAAGAAACTTTTCATTATGATACTACACTAGCTCTTGTATTACATTTAAATAATCAGGAGTTATTTCATTAACTCTGTGGATTCCAAATGTTCTTCTTAATGTCCATAACAATCAATTTTTCAAATCTTGGTCATCACTTCGGACCTATTATTAACAAGACAATTGTGGTCAATAGAAAAATAATCAAGGGTAGTTGCAAAGACACCAAACTGACAGCATCCTAGTAAGTTTAACTAAGCTAATTTAAGGACAATATGGAAGGCTGGGCCCACTGCTAAGGAAAAACTTTGGTGGGAATATCTGGGTCTACTCTGAAGATGATAAAGTCCCATTGGAAGTAGTAAGATAAGGAAGTGCTAAAAAAAAAATTGTATTTTTTCCTTTTCACTTATAAGGATCAGTAGGTGTCTATTTTTACGGTCATAATAACTTTGCTGGAAGAAACAGAATGGGAAGGCCACAATCTTTTTGACTGAATTCTGTTTCTATATTATTCATTTGGTCACTCAACTCAAACAACACTGTTGCCTTTAAAGCAGCCAACTAAAAGTACATTATATTTCTAATAACAGAGGTCTCAGCTAAAACTTCATGCAATGTCATTCCAAGAACAACCGAAACATTTTCAGTATCTCCATGGTAGCAAAAATCTGTGATATAAGCACAATTTTTGTAAAGAGTCATGAGCTCCTTAACCCAGATTCTCATGCAGTGTTGTGATGACTTGGTAATCAATGGATCATTCAACCAAGCTGTGTCACCATAGCTCAATTTCGTGACTGCCAGCCTGTCTGAGCAGTGTTAGATTATCTAAAACATGTGCCTTGTTCCCCTGACATAGGCTGAAACATGACTTCATTCTTAAAGCTGAATACTCAGGACGCTGGGCAGGCTTGGACAAACGAGTCATAATTCACTTCTAAATGTGTCTTCAGAGCACCGTCCAGGGACACAGAAACCTAATGCTTCTTCATATACATATATTCATATATTTTTTCCAGGAAGTTTGCAGTCAACACTCTCATTTTAAACACCTGATTTTAAGCAACATGCTTTTCTTAAAATATATGGTAATGAAAAGAGAAATCACACTGGGTGGTGAAAACACAATGTGATATATAGATGCTGTATCACAGAATTGTACATCTGAAACCTATGTCACTTTACCGACAATTGTCACCCCAATAAGCTTTAAAAATAAAGATTTTACTTTTATAGTCATTTCTGGTCTTTTAAATATACATATATGCATATTTAAATATATAAATTATATATTTATTATATATTATATATTATATAAAATACCTTCCAAAAGGAAACATAAATCATACACGTCTACTGTAGATTTTAGACTAAAATACTTTAACGTTGTAGTAGAATATATGCTGAGAAACTGCATAAAACCAAACTAGAATAAACAAAAACATACACACAGTTGTTTTCAATTACCTTTCTACTCATAAAAAGTTAAAACATCAGTGCTAAAATTCAAAAACATTAAAAGGAGAGTAACAACAGAGGACATTTTTGCCAATATGTAACAAACAAGCTCACTCCTACTGTCTTATTTTAATCAGTAATTTTTTTGCATTATTTTACTATTTTTAAGTTTTCTTTGTTCTTTCACTCACAACTTTATGTATCCTTGAAAAGTTACTAGCAACTGTTTATTAAAAGTACAGCACAGTACTGGAGCCTTGAATAATTTGAGAAATGCGAAGTGAAAAATTTAATTATAACATATAAAACTATTGATTTTCAAACTCTCTTCTGCAGCCCACCTTTATACAAAACTCCATTATTGTCAGCATATTTCAATAATATCCCCACTCAAAAGAAATAACGCATTATTGTTTTTTGTTTTTGTTTTTGTTTTGTTTTTGCTTTGATTAAAAGCAATGCAGTACACTGTAAATTTAAAAACATAAAAGTTACGGTCAGTAAATAAAAGGTCAGTGGATCTTATCCAAGTCTAGATCCTGAACTAAGGAGTGGCATGATGACTACATGGGACTAGAAAACTAGAAAATGGTATCCTTGAAAGCAAGTAAGTATTCAAGATGTGGGCCTTCAGCAATTCTGAAGCCATTTTTATAAGCAGACTAATAAATATTCTTCATCTCTACCGCCAGACAAAGAAGAAACAGGATAGCAGATACAGGTCAACTAGAAGGAAGCATATCTAGAGTGTGTCTGTTAAGTAATCAAATAGGGTCCTAAAGGATGGTGGAATTCTCTTGTGTCAAGGACTTTAAAATGATCCATTCTAATCTTTCAGGAATAATTTCTCCCAAGGCAGGGTGAAAGGACTTGTGAGACGCCTTCTCACCTTAAGATAAAACTCTTCCTGAGGGGCGGGGAGGTGGCTCAGTTGATTAGAACGCGAGCTCTGGGCAACGGGGCTGAGCTCTGGGCAATGGGGCTGCCGTTTCTATTCCCACATGGGCCAGTGAGCTGTGCCCTCCACAACTAAGATTGAAAGGACAACAACTTGACTTGGAAAAAGTCCCTGAAGTACACACTGTTCCCCAATAAAATCTTTAAAAAAAACAAACAAACAAACAAACAAACAAAAACTCTTCTTGAAACCATGTATTTATGTAATATCATGCTTTTGTATTTACGTTTCATTCACAAATTAAATTTTTTATGAGTATTCCAGATTTGATTTGGCAAAAGGCTAGAAACAATGGGGGTACCATATGAATAGGACTCAATACTGCATGAGAAAGGGACAAAGTGTTAAAACTCTTAAAAGAACTAAAAAATCATTAAAATTCTACATCATAACAGCTCTTTAGATAAGCTATAAAATATAGTGTCATCCAACAAGACAGTCTGTACACAAACTATAAAGATTTTCAAACAAATCAAGTAGAAATAAAACCCTTAAAATTGATAAGAATGATACAAATCTGTTTTAATTTACTCACTTAATTTCTTCACCAATATTAAACAAGTCCAGTTTGGCTTTGTTTTTGTTCCCCAAATAGGATATAGGTAATAAATATGTAGAAAATATAGCAATTAATTTAATCATACAAGAACGTTTACCTTAGAAATCACACCACTATAAAAGTTCTCTATTTATGTTGCCAAGTCAAATTTTGATTGGATCATAACCAACTGATCAAAGTTAACATCACCAATAATGAAATAAATCTGCACCCTGTGATTCCTGATGTGATATGCTGAGAAGGACACAAAACACTTCTGTGGTATTCCTGGTAAAAAAATGCACAACCTGAATCTAATCATTGGGGAACATGAGACAAATCCAAATTGAGGAACATTCTATAAAAGAACTGGCCTATAGAGCTTTAAAAATGTCAAGGACATGCAATCCAAAGAAAAGCTGAGAAACTGTTCCACATTACAGGAAACTTGGCATGACAACTAACTGCAGTACCGGACCCTGGACTGGATACTAGATGGAGGGGTGACTGATGCGTAAATACTAAGTTACATGACATAACTGGGACTATAGACTGTTTCGTTTTTGTTTTTTAAAAATCTTTTTTAAAGATTTTATTGGGGAGGGGGAACAGGACTTTATTGGGGAACAGTGTGTATTTCCGGGACTTTTCCAAGTCAAGTTGTTGTCCTTTCAATCTTAGTTGCAGGGGGCGCAGCCCACCATCCCTTGCGGGAGTCAAAGAGTCAAACCGGCAACCTTGTGGTTGAGAGCTCACGCTCCAACCAACTGAGCCATCTGGCCGCCAGGGAGCTGAGTGGCAGCTCACTGACTTCATTCTAGTTGTGGAGGGCGCAGCTCGCAGGCCCATGTGGGAATCAAACTGGCAGCCCTGTTGCCCAGAGCTCGCACTCTAACAACTGACCCAGCCATCAGCCATAGACTGTTGATTAGATAATAATATCGTATCAGTGTTAAATTTCTTGGTTTGATCACTGTACTATGGCTATTTAAAAAGTTCTTATGATTTATACACGAAAATATTTAAGCATAAAGGGACTGATGCCTAACACTCTCAAATAACTTGGGGGAAAATGTGTGTGTGTGTGTGTGTGTGTGTGTTACACACGAGCACATGCGTGCATGTGCCTATATTGGGAGAAAAACAGAGAGAGAGAGAGAATTTTATAAAGGAAATGGAACAAAATGTAAACAATTGGTGAATCTGGATAAAGAGTATATGGAAGTTCTTTTTACTCTTCTTACAACTTTGTAAGTTTAGAATTGTATCAAATAAAGAGCTTCATAAAAGTCCTGATTGGGCACATTAATTCCTACACAGTACTTTCAGTTCCAACCAGGAACTTAACCTCTTTCAAATTTGACAGCACAGGAAAAAACTCACATTTAATTGGCAAGGAAAAGCCACCCTTAAAAATGTATACATAGAGTCCTAAAACATTATTTACTATATTTAGAATTCTGGAATTTATAAAACTACTAGATAGCACAAAAGTAAATTAAGAACCACAATAGACTTTGGTACTTTCAGTCTTAAACTGCTTTCATCTGATGATAATGTGACAAACCATACTCACTTTATGCTTTTACGCATCCCATTTTTAAGGTGATGCCAACTGAATAATTTTTCAGGCATTTTATCCACAATGATATCAGAATTGAGATACTATGATGGAAAGGCATATGATCTAAAAAGAGTCTTCCATCCAGTAACTCCAGAATACAAGAAGTTAAAGCCATCCAGTTTCAAGGCATACAGTCCTTAATGGTTTACTATTTCATATAAATAAAGCTCTAAAAGTGAAAAAAATTTTAGATATTACAATGATCTGTGGCCCTCCAAAGCTCAACTCAGCTCAACAATCTTATTCCTTAGTATTTAATTTTGTTAATTTCTCTCTCATTTAAGTTAAACGAAAATCATTTATATTTAATTAATTTATATTTAGTATTTCTCCTTGGGGGCAATAATGAAAAAAAACTTGAGAACACTGGTATACAGAAATATTTCTCAACTTTAAGTTCCCATTACACAAAATTCTAAAAGCCTCCTATTTACTATTATGCACATTTCAACCCATTATTTTTGGTACCAATATGCATAAGCTACAAACTTGCAGAGGAAAATAAACTCAAAACTCCAAACTGTACACCCTTCGCCTTGGTAAGTAAGAGCCACACTTTACCAGGAAGTTACCATAGGCTAAAGCCTAGATAACATTACATAATACCAGGCACAGGGCACACAGACTGAGAGAGACCTAATCAGCAACCTCAAACATCCAAGTTACTTGTTACCTCTTGAACCACAGTGGGAACCAATGGATATAAACAACTATTAAAACTTCAGGGAAGAGAAATGGAAAGTTTCTAGTATAAGAGGATGAAACTGGCAATTAATGGTTGTACTAATTACTAAGCTGTTGCCTCAGCAATAAGTCCACTATAGCTGGAACTTTGCAAATGACATTTTTCTTTTGATAGCTCATTAAAGTTCGCTCTCCCACTGGTAACTGGCTGTTCCAGTTACTGCTGCCCAGAATGAAAGGGTTTGTTTTTCTTGTTAAAAAGGAAAACTTGCATCCCTTTTGGCTTAGGCACCAGTAGAAGGTAAAAGACAGATTAAGGTAGAAGAATCAAAGACACGTTATTGAGTTTGGGGGACTTTCTCACAGATTTAACTGAAAGAATTGTGGGAGAAAAAATCTTATACCTAACAAGAAAACATACCAAAAAAAACTTTAAGGAGACCAAATTGTGAGTAAACCTATGAGAGTCCTTAAAAATATTTTTACATAAACTAAAATTAAACATTAAAAATAAACCCTAAAGAGAATATTAATTATATTTAAAATAAGTACTACCCGAAACCATTGTTATCAGTCAGGGACCAGCCAGGACCTAATAGAATGACATTCATGTGGGGAATCGCTTAAATAGGTCTGGGAGGATGGTGCCGAGGGAACACTGAGATAATAAGGACAGTAATAGCAAGGATGAGGTACCACTCCTAGGGAACAAAGAAACTTGAGCTTTCAATTCAAGAAACAGATCTAACCTTTTAATTCATTTATGTATAAACCTTACTTCAACATCTTTTATGTGTGAAGCACTGTTTGGAAGCATTGAGAATACTGCAATGAAAAGGACCTGCCCTTCTGAAGCTGACATTCTGGTGGGAGTATTAACAAGAGGATTACGCCGGTGATAAGTACTCTGAAGTATATAAACCGGGTACAGAGTAAAGAGGTGGGGAGATGGTTGATTTAGATTAGGTATTCAGGAAAGACTTCTTAAAAGATTACACTGGAACTGAGGACCTAAATAATGAGAATGAGACGCCACATAAAAAGATCCTGGAGAAGCATCCCAGTCAGAGGCAACAGCACTGAAAAGATCTAGAGGACGGAAAGAACAGTGAGGCTAGAGTATAAAGAGTTGTAGGAGATAAACTGGAGTACAGGAGCCTACAGGACTTGGATTTCAAGGGAAGGAATTCAGTAAGAAGTCACTGAAGGGCTTTAAGCAGAGGAGTGACATAACATGACTTACATTTTTAAGAGATCCCTCTGGTTGCTGTGTGGATAATGATTTGGGGGTGGGGGGCAACAGTGAAAGTAAAAAGACCAATAATTATGAAGCTAAGCTATACTTCAGGTGGAAAATGACAGTGCCTTGGCCTGTCTCCATGGAGATACCACTCCATTAGACATCAGTGAAGATAAATAAAGAAATAATTGTTATATTTTGAATTTAATCAATTTTTAAAAAATATATGGAAATTTGTTTTTTCTCTTGTTCTATAAGTGCCTACATAATAACCCCAATTTTGCATCTTAGGCCACAAAGCCTTAATTATTGACTAGCTGGCGCTTTACAGAATAAGTTTATTGAACCCTGACCTAGAAGAAGTACAGAACCAAAAAAACGGTGGACCCAGGTACGTAGCCTTGAGTTGCTTCAACATTCAGAGAAGCAGGAAGCACCAAAGGAATGGCCATTGACACAGAAAAGCAGCAGATCAAGAAAGAAAGGTATTTTAAGAAAGAGGAGGAAGAAGGGGCTTAAGAGAAGAAGGTTAAGGTAGAGTGATCAACTGCTAAATATTGTTGAGAGACACTATAAGATGATGAAAGAGGAGTATCTACTGGGATTTGGCAAACATAGAAGTCACTTGACAAGAACAGATGATGGGACAAAGGCAGTTTCAGTGTAGTGGTAATAACAAACTCTAATGTGTTAAAGAGTGAATACAAGGTCTGACAATTAAGATTGCGAACTCATCCTAGAAAAAGTGCTACATACCTCCTTGCTGAATATTATTATGCTCACCTTCGAAGTACTCCCCTTGGGAAGCTATGCACCAACGCCAGTGCTTAGGCTACCCTTCAAAGCAATTTTGGAACAGTTTTTTTGGAATGGCCATCAGAGCTGCCATCGTATTACCACTGATGTCATGAATGTCATCCAAATGTCTTCCTATCAGTATTTCCTTTATCTTCAGTTAAAAAAAGAAGTCATTGGGGGCCAGATCAGGTGAGTGGGGAGGGTGTTCCAATATAGTTATTTCTTTATTGGCTAAAAACTCCCTCACAGACAGTGCCGTGTGAGCTGGTATATTGTTGTGATACAAGAGCCATGAATTGTTGGCGAAAAGTTCAGGTCGCTTTCGTCTAACTTTTTTACACAGCCTTTGCGGCAGTTCCAAACAGTAAACTTGGTTAACAGTCCAGTTGGTACAAATTCATAACAAATAATCCTTCTGAGATCAAAAAAGGTTAGCAACATCGGTTTAATTCTTGATTTGGACTGACGGAGCTTTTTTTGGTGGTGGAGAATTGGCTGATTTCCATTATGCACTTTGTCGCTTTGTTTCAGGGCCGTATTGGTACACCCATGTTTCATCACCAGTGATAATACGGCCCAAAACATAGTCTTGCCTCTCCAAAAGCCTTGGCAAACTTTGACTCTCCTTTGCTTTTGTTCATTGGTGAGCTCCTTTGGGACCACTTTTGCACACACTTTTCTCATGCCAAGATTTTCAGTTAAGATCTTCCTAACTGTTTGTCTATTCATGTTTACTTGGTCTGTTATGTTTCTCACAATCAGCCAGTGATTATGATGCACAATTCAATTAATTTTTGCAATGTTTTCATCAGTTCTGCTCATTACTAGCCGCCCTGATATCTCTTCATCAGATGCATTCTCTCCCCTCAGAAAACCGTTTCATCCATTTATACACTGCTGTCTTCTTCATGGCATTATCCCCATAAACTTGGACTAACGTGTCCCTGATTTCATTTCTACTCTTGCCAAGTTTAACAAGAAATTTAATGTTTGTTTGTTGCTCTAATTCAAGCTCAGACGTTTTCGCAATGGCACACAAAAACACACAACAATAATGAACATCCCTCAGCAAGATACCACCACATATCGATATGAACACAGCTGTGAGACACTGATGTACCAAGGTTATGAAATCTTACTGAGCTGTTTGTACAGTGCTGCCAATGTAAGCGCACGGTGTCAAGTTCACAAACATAACTGTTATTCCTTGTACGTGATGAAGAAATGGAAAAAATAAATAAAATCAACTGAAATTCTGTTGAAATGGAGAGCAGAAGAAATGGTACTGTGTTGTAAGAGATGAGAGGTCAGAGAAGGTTAAAGTTTTTTTGTTTTGGCTTGATTTGATTTCATAAAATGCTATTAAGATTTAACCAGTAGAGAGAGGAACTGGAAAGAGTACAATTAGAAGAGGTAATGGGATTCATAACACAAGTGACAGAAACAAGAACACTTCTTCCATTTCACAGGAAAGCATGAAACTTGTTTGGGTAAAAAGGGAAGTTAAGACAAGAAGAAGGAGACAATGAACATGGTGTATCTGATTGTTTCAATAAGTTCAAGTATTTGTAGTCGAGTGACTGACTTGGAAATGTAGAAGGTAGTAGATAGAAAGGAATTTATGCTAGCAGGATCTGATCGGGAGGTAAAGCTGGTGATAACAAACAAGTGAGAAAATGGAGGCCATGAGTGATAAGCAATGTTATTATTAGCAAATGCCGGAAATTCCCCTACAAATATCTGTTGGTCAGAATGTTCTACACAATGTACAGAGCACTGTACATAAATGAGGATATTATAACTGCCCTTAAAATGTTGAATTTAGAATTATTTACAATTTATCTAAACACATACCTAAACTTATCAGTCCACTAAAATAGCACTGGCTTTTAGAACTTTCAGGGAGACATTAGGCAACATAACAATAATAGTTTTCCACAACGTATCTAAAATAGACCATGTATTGCAAATTGTTGGATGTGAAAGATAGACTGGCTTCATCGTATGAATCTTGTACTTTTTTTTATGTTTGAGTATTTCTATAAAAAAAATTTACAGAAAATTAAATATTAAGAATGTGGAACTGGCAACCACAGTCCTCAGAATGTGTATTTTTGATGAGAAGTGGGCTTCCCTATTTTGAAGGACTGGCATGTTGAGATCTATAAAATTGCCTGAGGCAAGGCGATAAGCATAGAAAAGGCATCTACTTTATGAAACCTTTGTTCTGGATTAGACCCTATGAATCTTTCAAAACAAAGGAGTTCAAGTTCGCTGTTCAGAACAATAAACTGAACATAAAAGATTACTAATGACTTATGAGCTCCTAATGTAGCATGAATCATGCCAGCAACACTAGGATATTGGTTTCAACAAATAGCCTATTTTACTTTATAAACTTCACCAGAATATTATCAACAGCAGTATTAGAAAATGGAAAGCTAATGAAATTAGGAGGCGGCATCGGCATACGGCACACCGTGTTTCTCATCACTCTAATGCAGAATCTAATGGAGAAGAGATCCATCTTTTAACTTAAAAAAAAAAAAAAGCAGCCTGTAAATCTAGAAAAATAGACCACCATTTGACAAAGTTATTAGAGAATATTTTGCTACCTATATTCAATAAACTGCATTAGTGGAACCAGTTTCTTTTATAAGAGAAACAGAGAGGCCGCATACTTTCTTCTTGTCTTTTATGATAGTTCAAAAGCATGCTTATCTTAACAGTTTCTTGTTTCCCTTTAGTGATATCTGAAGTAGAAGACAACTGAAAGATTAGAGGATTACACATATTCTTGTTCTATAAAAATGTTTTCCTAACTCTGTAATAGTCAGAGGATATTATAAATGCTGGATAATATCAAAATTTCAGAAATCAATGTTTTTCACAAACACTAGGTTGCCCACCTGTGAAATATAGCTTTTCATATCTAACGCCGATTTTGTTTGATATCATGACGGAATGTTTTTCTGTAAAGTAAATGGTTAGTGATTTCCACTATAGTTCCATAAGAGCAAGGGCAGAATCCATGTTTAGGTGATTACTGTATGTTTTGATTCAGTTGTCTGCAGGGTGTCTGCATGGTACTCTAACTATTTAAAGCCAGCAAAAAAGATTACAGCTCACACTAACTGGATTTTCACAGCTCCCTATCATTCAGCTTGAATTCCTCATGGGCAGATTAAAAGGACCAAGGCAAACAATAGTCCTTTTACAAGGTGGTTATTGGGGGGAAAAAGAGAAAGAAGAAAAGAAAAAAGTATCTTTTATGATCAAAACAAAATTATTTAAAGAAGAAGCCACAGAAAAACAAAGTTAAATGTATAATAGAGGTAAAACTCTGGGTGTTGCCATATAATAAGTCTAAATCAAGACATTAAGCATCTGAAAGAATTGTAGTTTTTTGGTTCTGAAATCTGTAACACAGATTTTATGGTTTTAGAGTTCAAAGATGGCTAATTATGGCATCAGAAGAACGAAGTTGGGAGGACCTTCTCACTTAGTTTAACTTACTGTTATAGTATGGATAGATAGACCGAGGCACAAAAACTCACATGTCATTTCCAAATCAACTACTGGCAGATTATCAAAATAACTATATGTAAGTATTTCATGTTCTTTTCCACATTGACTTAACCACCTTCTCATTCTCTACTAGTTTCCCACCTTCACTCCCTTCAAAGGATCCAATGATTTCTCAATCTATGATTAGCCTTTCTAGGTGAGCTAATGAATACAAAGCTTTCTCTAGGCATTATCTCCTCTAATTTTCATGCGATCCCAGGAGGTAGTTATGTTTATCAAGGCCATTTTACAGATAAAGAAACCAAGCTTAGATTAAGTGACTTGCCCAAGATCACATAGCTAGTAAATGAAAGAGTTGGATTTTAAATCAGGTTTACAAGACTCTAGTGTAAGAGCTATTAATTACTCTGCTACACCTAGCTTCTCTATTAGCTTCTTTTCCTCATTTCACGGGTAAGTCCCATTTGTTTACACTCGTCCTTCCACCCACAATTCATTCACACAACTCATCCAAACTCAACCTTCAGTGTCTCCACACTATTGTTTAGCATTAAATGGTTAGTACCGAACCCAAGTCTTAAGTAAGATCAAGATCCAATTGGATAACATTCTTTCCTTCTCCACTGTCACTACCCTCAGGCTTCATCATTGCTCTCTAAATATTACTTAACATAAGACTCCTAAATGGCCTATCAGTCTTCAATCCATTCTTAATGCTGTTTCTCTAATTTAAAATCCTTCAAGTCAAAACTCCTTGGGCACCTCCTCTTACAACCCCTTCTTACATTTTTAAAGCAAGAACTAACTAAAGATCCCAAAAGAAAAGATAAATTTAATATATATATATATATATATATATATACTTACAATTTTCTTAAACTCCAGAAAGATATATAAGAAACGAATAAATGCGGTTACCTGGATTTTGTGGGATGTGAGGGAGAGGAACTGGATGAATGGGGAACAAAGTGAAACAGAAACTCTTTACTGTATACCTTTATATAATGTTCAATTTTGAACTATATATTACCTATTCAGAAATAGAGACTAAAGGTGTCAGGGATAGAGGAAGGAAGAAAAAGAATCAAAACAAGAAGAAAAAAGAACCAACAAAACTCAATGTCACCCTCTTGTCTCCAGAAGGCACCTTCTGCATTTTCTATCTGACAATAAAATGGCAATTCCACTCCCTCTTCCAAAAGAATAAAAGTGGTTTCCCCAAAACTCTATGATACCTCTTACTTCAACCCTTTCGCTTTTCCCTCTCCTTCCTACTACCTCTTCCATGTTCTTCCAGATGGCTTAAATATCAGCACTTCTAGAAAATCCTCCTTAATTGGCTCATTGTAGGTTAAGTGACCCTCCAATATGCTCCCCTGGTGTAGTGGGCACCTCTCTGTCACAGCACTCACACTACATTGTTATCGTCTATTTACGGGTCTGACTTTCCAACTAGATGGAAGTTTCCTGAGAACAAAGACCATGCCTTAGTGATCTTTGCAATCTCCAGTAACTATAATAGTGCCAGATACATTTTAACAGCATCCAAAGTAATCCATGGCACAATGCATTTATCTTTCCTACGGCGCATGGGTCAGATTCGGCAGTCTTTGTGATTTAATCTTATACGGAAAATACAGCTTTAGTCACTACAACCTCCTCTTTATAGGTCTCTATAGTTATCAAATTCCAAATAAAATACCTAAAGATATAAAGGAATTGAAAACCCAACAGTCCAGGCTAAAACACTCCTGAGTTCTGCACCTACATACATATTCTCCAGCCTACTTTCTCTCTCGTCTTGAATGATCCAAAGGCTTCGCAAACTCAGTATGTCCAGAGCAAACTTATGATCTTCTCCCTGATACCATATTCTCTTCTAGTATAACTCTTAGTCAGTAAAAATGTATCCCCATCATTCCACTGATGCAAACCAGAAAACTACTGGTCATCCTTATTATCTTCATCTAACAAATCAGATCCATCATTAAATACATAAATATGTCTCAAACTCATCAGCTTCTCTATCTCCAAAGTCAAATCCCTGATCCAAGCTACTATTACATCTCTCCTAGACTACTGTGCTATTTATCTGATTTCTCTGTATCCACTCTTATCCTCTGCAATCTGTTTTCCACACTGCAGCTGGAGTGATCTTTTCAAAACACTAATCTGATCATGACACCCAGCAGATTAAAACACTTCAAAGGCATCCTGTTACTCTCAAGATAGAGAGCAAAATCCTTCACCAGGTTTACAAGGCCCTGCTGAGTGTAGCGTATCAGCTTCTCCTGCCGCATCTCACACTGTGTTCTGCCTCCTCTCTATTCGAGCTACTCTGACATCTTTCAGTCACTATTTACATCAGTCTCCCTCCCACCTTAGGGACCTTTGTTGATGATGTTTCCTCTGCTTATAATGTTCTTCCTTCCCTCAGTAATTTCTGTTCATCGTTCTTTCTTCAGGAAAATTTGCCTGACTATTCTAAATCAATTCCCCTCTCCCATTATGTGACATTTAAAGCACTATGCATATCTTATCATTGACATTTATCACTATTAAAATTTTGTATTTATGTGATTTCATAATTGCTATTTGCTATTTTCCCAACTGGGCCATAAGCTCCCTAGAGTCAGGCACCATAACCATTATTAATCACTATGGGATCTCCAAGACCCAGTTCAGTGCCTGGCACAGTAGGTATTAATAAATGTTTAATGTACAAGTGACAGAAGAGAGGGAGGTCTTCTGTTAGGTGGTAATACCTTGGCTATATTACATCACCAATGACTTTTCATGTGGAAAATGTAAAGACTACAAAACAGGGTAATTGATTTAATGTGAGAAACCTAATGATTATAATTTAAGTGTTCTCCTAAGACCCCTCCCTTTCCTTCAATTCCAGAATATTATATTCCATTCAAGACTGGTGAACTAATCTTCCATGACAAAAGGAGATTCAGAGACCATTTACAGGTAAAGAACATGAGCTTAGAGATGTTAAGTGACGAGCCCAAAGTCACATGCAAGTTAGTAGCAGAGCCAGGACTAGAACCCAAACTTACCAGTCTAATATGGTATCCACTATATCTACTATGGGAACACATCAGGGATTTTTTTTTTAAGGGAAAGAGATACAGTACTCATTACTAATTTATAATCTAGTAACCCTGTAGGTACATTCAAATTTATCTGATCACATGTTCTAGTTGAGAAAATGTGGTATCCATAACTACAGCTCTAACGGGCTATGTGAAAATTGTACAGTTAGCAACTGCACAGTTCTGATCCACAGGTAAGTCCCAATAGTCTGAAATTACTTGGACATCCTCAGAAGCAGAGCCCCATGGGAAATTTTTTACTTCTTGTTTCATGAATGTGGGAAACCTTTGAGGGGGACTGTTCATAAGATTAATTTTGGATATGCTACACTTGAAGTTCTAGACATGCCCAACAAGCAGTTGTACACATTTATTTGAAGTTCCAAGAACAGCTCTGGCCTACTGAAAACTTGGCTAATGGGTTTTGGAACAGGGAGACTGTGAGCCAGACACCAGCCTTCAGTGAAAAAGGAGTGCTGTCTAGGAAATATATAGAAAGGAAAGAAAGTTTTGAGTGGCACAAGCCTCAGAGAAATATATTTTAAAATATATTTGAAATAAAGAGCAGAAGAACAATGATTTTGAAGGGAATAAGAAGGATAACAAATTCACCTCCTTACACTGAAGTTTATAGGAAATAATAAAATAGGATGGAAACTCAGATTCTAGTAATGGCAGACTAGGCAAACCCAGTAAACCATTTTGCTAGGAATTACTCAATGGCTATAAATTAAAAAAAAAAAAAAGTATTTATGGTTTGATGGCATCTAACAGATATCAATTAAAAAAAAAAAGAGTTATCAATTCAATTGCTGAAAGTAGATTAAGATTATCCTACACTGAAGTCAGAGACAATAGAAACGGATCCATTGGGATTACATACAATGAAGTCATAGATTATAATAAAAAAGCTTAATAAGTTAAACACACCAATTAGGGGGAGGGGGAGGTGATTGTAAGGATGCATAAAAAACAGATCCATTTATATACTAGAAACTCATTTCAAATATAATGATATAGGCATGTTAAAAATAAGATGGGAAAGATATGCAAACACTGATCAAAAGATATCTGTAGTAGTTATATTAATATCAGACAGTGTGCACCGTGTAGGAATAAAATAGTCAAGAACTAAGAGAAATATTTTATAATGATGAAAGAGTCAATTCACCAAAAAGACATAACAACTTTAAATGTATATACACTTAACAAATGGACGCAAAAATACACAAAGAAAAAATAGACAAATCCAGAAGCATGTGGGAGACTTTGACACTTCTCTCTCAGTAATCAACATAACTACCGTGTTTCTCCGAAAATAAGACCTAGCCAGACAATCAGCTCTAATTGTCTTTTGGAGCAAAAATTAATATAAGACCCGTTCTTATTTAACTATAATATAAGACTGGGTCTTATATAACGTAATAAATGTACAATATAATATAATACCAAGTCTTATGCTACTTTTTGTTCCAAAAGATGCATTAGAACTGATTGTCCAGCTAGGTCTTATTTTCAGAGAAACACGGTAGTAGATGGAAAGAACAGAATAATACCATCAACCAAATGGATCTACTTGCTTTTTATACAACACATGACCCAACAACCGCAAAATACACATGGAACATTCACCAAGATAGACCACATCCTGATTCATAAAACAAACCTTAACTAATTTATAGGAAGTAAAATTCATACAAAGTATGTTCTCTGATCATAATGGGATGAAACTAGAAATCAGTAACAGAAAGATACAGGGAAATCTCTAAATGCTTGGCAATTACACATCTCACATCTAAATAATCCCTAGGTCAAAGAGGAACTCACAAAGGAAATTAGAAAATATTTAGAACTGGGAAGATATGAAAATATAACATATGAGAATTTACAAGACACAGTGAAAGTAGTGTCTACGAGGCCTGACAATTAAGTTTGCGAACTTGATGCAATGATTTTGCTAACCTCTTTTTGATACCAGAGGGATTATTCATTATGAATTTGTACCAATGGGACAAACAGTTAACTAAGTTTACTATTTGGAAGTGCTGAAAAGGCTGCATGAAAAACTTAAGACGACCTGAACTTTTCGCCAACAATTCATGGCTCTTGCATCAGCTCACACGGCACTGTTTGTGAGCACACACACACAAATTATACCTCCATTACATATATACCAGGGGTGCCAAAAAAATGTATATAAGTGGACACTTTTGTCAATGTTGCTCAAGCAGTAGCTCGCCGTAATCAGAAAGTGTCTGGATGCTGATGGTAACCACTTTGAGCACCTCTTATAATTACAGAAGTCAAACGTGACTTGTATTCATCTTTTGTTATCAGTATATATTGACGATTACATTTTTAATAGCTTTTTCCTTTCTTAGAATGTGTATACATATTTTTGGCACTGTGTGTGTGTGTGTGTGTGTGTGTGTGTGTGTGTGTGTGTATCACATTTCTATATACTAGCAATAAACAATTCAAAATTTAAAGTTTAAAAACAATATCATTTAAAATAGCTCCCCCAAAATTCTTAGGTACAAGATCTGAGCAAACAATACGGTGAATGTTCAAACAAAAAAAGAATTCATTACAGTAAAAAGCACATTGCCATTAATCAAGATACACTCCTTCGCTTCGAACATACTTATCCCATTGTTCTTGCCACTTTCTGAAGCAGTTCTGGAAGTCCTCTTTCGTGAGTGTCTTTAGTTGCGCTATCATGCTGCACCAATGTCCTGAATCATTTTGACTTTGGGGAAGAGCCAGAAATCGCACGGTGCCGGAACACATGAATAAGGACACACCATAATGTTTTTATTTGACAGAAATAGCCATACCAGAAGTAATGTGTGACATGGAGCCTTTCCGCTGTGATCACAACATACAGTGAATGCTGCTGCCGAGTGCCATCATGTCAAACTTTAGTAACAGTGTGTGACAAGTTTCAACTTCTTCAGTGCAGTCAGTCAGGTGTGAGCTACAGTTGAGAGAAGGTGTGTTTCAAAGTGTGCTGTAAATCACCCTCCATCATTACTTATGATATGCGGCAATTTCTGTCAAATAAAAACATTACAGTGTGCCCTCATCCACCTTATTCACTGGACCTGGCACCATGAGATTTCTGGTTCTTCCCCAAAGTCAAAATAACCATGAAAGGTAAATGTTTTGAATTGATCCAGGATATTGAGGCAGCCATGACAGTGCAACTAAAGACACTCACGAAAGAGGACTTCCAGAACTGCTTCAGAAAGTGGCAAGAATGATGGAATAAGTGTGTTTGAAGCGAGAGGGAGTATTTTGAGGAGGAGTATTCTGAGGTGGATTAATGGCAATACGTCTTTTACTGTAACAAATATTTTTAAATTTAAACATTCACCTTATATTTTGATCATAGCTTGTATAAACTTAACAAAATATGTACAGAATCTGTATGCTAAAAAGGAAAAAGGTTAATAAAAGAAATAAAATCATGTTCATGTCAATTCTTCCCAAATTGATCTGTAAATTTAATACAATTGCAATCAAAGTGATTTTTGTCATATAGACTAATATATTTTTGTACGTGCAAAGGTCTGACAATTAAGTTCGCAAACTTGTTGCAACGATGTTGCCAACCTTTTTTGATATCAGAGGAATTATTCCTTATGAATTTGTATCAACTGGACAAACAGTTAACCAAGTTTACTATTTGGAAGTGCTGAAAAGGCTGCACTGAACTTTTCGCCAACAATTCATGGCTCTTGCATTACAACAGTGCACCAATTCACACAGCACTGTCTGTGAGGGAGTTTTTAGCCAATAAACAAATAACTTTATTGGAACATCCTCCCTGCTCACCTGATCTGGCCCCCAATGACTTCTTTCTTTACCCAAAGATAAAGGAAATATTGAAGACATTTTAATGACATTCAGGACATCAAGAGTAATACGATGACAGCTCTGATGGCCATTCCAGAAAAAGAGTTCCAAAATTGCTTTCAAGTGTGGACTAGGTGCTGGCATCGGTGCATAGTTTCCCAAGGGGAATACTTGGAAGGTGACCATAGTGATATTCAGCAATGAGGTATGTAGACCTTTTTCTAGGATGAGTTCGCAAACTTAACTATCAGACACACTAAAATGTATATAGAAAGACCAAGGAACTGGAACAACTAAAACAATTTTTTAAAACGAATTAGGTGGGAGGCACCACACAACTGGATTTTAAATTTACTATAAAGCTGCAGTAAACAAGACAAAGGGATAAAAAAAAACAGATGACTGAAACATAACAGAATCCAGAAATAGACCCAAACGAATACGACCAATTGATTTTTGACAAAAGTGCCAAGGTAATTCAATAAAGGAATTAGTCTTTTCAACAAACTGTTTTGGAACAATTAAACATTTGAACATCCATATGCAAAAACAAAAAACAAAAAAAAACATCAACCTAAACCTCACACCTTATACAAAAAATAACTCAAAATAGATATTAGCCTTAACTGTAAATTTTAAAACTATAAAATTTTTTGAAGAAAATGTAGGAGAAATCTTCATGACTTGAGGGTAGCCAAAGAATTCTTAGACATGCCACCACAGGCATGGTACATTAAAGACATAATCGATAAACTCAACTTCATCAAAATGAAAACTTTTGCTCTGTAAATATCACCATTAAAAAAATGAATATACAAGCCACAGATTAGAAAAAAATATTTGCAACACCTACCCTGTTTCCCCGAAAATAAGACCTAGCCAGACAATCAGCTCTAATGCATCTTTTGGAGCAAAAATTAATATAAGACCTGGTATTATTGTATCATATTTATTAAATTATTTATATTATGTATTGATTATATATTATATATATTATTTATATTACATTATATTATAGACTCGGTCTTATATTATAGTAAAATAAGACTGGGTCTTATATTAATTTTTGCTCCAAAAGACACATTAGAGCTGATTGTTTGGCTAGGCCTTATTTTCGGGGAAACACAGTATATCATTTGAGTACAAGACAAATGACTTGTACTCAAAATATATAAGGACCTCTTACAACTTAATTGTAAGGAAAAAAACATTAAAAAGTGAGTAAATTATTTGAACAAAAGAAAAAATATGTATGACCAATTAACACATGAAAAGATGCTTAACCTCACACTTGCAAATCACATAGTCAACAAAACACTTGCATGCAGAATATATAAACACCAGTAATAAATTACAACCTAATTTTAAAATGCACAAGAGTTCAACACATATATAGACTGCAAATAAGTATATGAAAAGATGTTCAACATTATTAGTATTATAAATTCAAATTAAAACCATGATGAGATACCACTATACACCAACATGAATGGCGGAGGTGAACAACATTTAAATCACTAACTGCTGATGAAAATGCAGAGCAACTGAAACCCTTATACATTGCTGATTAAAAATGCAAAATAGCACAACCACCCTGGAATACAGTTTGGCCGGTTCCTATAAAGATAAGTGCACACTCATCATATTTTACATCAATCCCTCATCTAATTATTTACTGAGAGAAATGCAAACTTATGTTCGCAGCAAACCCTGTACCTGAATGTTTATAGCAGCTCTATCCATAATCAACGAATGTCCTCAACAAATAAAAGAATAAACAGTGGCATATCAATATAATGGAATACTACTTAGCAATAAAGAGGAATGAAATGTTGAGCTTGCTAAAACTTGAACAAATCTCAAATTCATTATGCTGAGGGAACGGAATCAGTCTGAAAGGTACATGCTATAAGATTCATTCATATAACATTTTCAAAAAGATAAACCTGTAAACATTTACCGTGTTTCCCCAAAAATTAGACCAGGTCTTATATTATTTTTTGCTCTCTAAGGGTTTATTTTCAAGGGATGTCTTATTTTTTTCATGTACAACAATCTACATGTATTCAAATACAGTCATGTCATCTTCTTCTGGAACATCGTCAGCCAGGCTAAATGAATCTGTTTGGCTGACAATCTTAACTGGGGCTTATTTTCAGGGTAGGTCTTATTTTCGGGGAAACAGGGTAGTGACAAAAATCATATGGTTGGCAGGTGCTAGGAATGGGCAGAGTGTAAATTCAAAAGAATAACACAAGGGATTTGCGGGAGGGGGTGATGAAACTGTTCTGTATCTTGATTGTGGTGGTAGTTACATGAATCTATACACGTGTTAAAATTTATAGACCTGTCCACCCCAAAAAAGTCAATTTTAATTGTATGCTAACTTTAAAATTAAACAACAAATATAATTAGAAAATTCCTTTATGTTTGAAAACTAAGAAATAGTCTCCTAAATAACTCATAAGTTAAAGGAAATGTTGCAATGGAAATTAGAAAATACTTTGAATTAAATTATAATGAAAATTTTCTATAGCAAACTTACGTGATGTAGTTAAAACTATGATTAGAGGAAAATTCATAACCTTAGATAAATATATTAGAAAAGAAGAAAATCTCAAAACAAATGAGCAATTATCCTCAAGATGGTAGAAAATGAATTAGTACATTAAACCTAAAGAAATTAAAAGGAGAAAAATAAAAATTAGAAGAACAGTGAGAATGAAAACAGACACACAATACAAAGAATCAAAAAAGCCAAAGTTTGGTTGGTTGTAAAAACTAATAGAATTGATAAATTCCCAACCAGGTTGATTAAGAAAAAAAATAACACAAATCATTGATATTAGGATTGGAAAAGGATTATTAGTAATATACAAAAAATGTTTATAGGATATTATTGACATAAAAAATTATGTCCAAAAGTGGAATATTCAGAGAAAATAAACAAATTCCTAGGGAAATTAAAAAAATACAACTTACCAAAACCGACACAAAAAGAAGTAGAAATCTGATTGGTCCTGTAACTATTAGAGAAATTAAATCTACAAAATAATCATTAAATTAAGTGGCTTTCACTTGCGAATTGTACCAAACATTCAAGGAAGAAATAACACTAAAATTACACAGATTATTCTACAATAGAGAGAAAAAGAATATACTCTTTGACTCTTAAACTGCTAAACGGTAATAATTTGTGATACATCCATAAAATGGAATACTACTTAACAACATAAATGAACAAACTGATATATGAACAGCCTGAATTTATCTCAAAAGCATTATGCTAAGTGAAAGGGGCCGGATACAATCGGCTGCATACTGTATGATTCCATTTAAGTGACAATGACAAAAGGTAAAACTTTTCAGTTTGACAATGGCTGGCAGTGGGGGAAAAAGATTGCACATGGAGTATGAAGAAACTTTTTAGGTGATGGAAATACTTTCTATCTTGATTGTGATGAGAATTACATAACTATAGTTTGTCGAAACTCACAGAATTATATAACTAAGAGTTAATTTTACCACATATAAATTATATCTCAATAAATCCTACCTAAAGACAATCCTAATAGAGAAGAAAAGTGTATGAAAATTTATAAAAACAGTAGTAATGGTAAATATTATAAGCAGACATTGCTTTGTATAGCTTCAACGTGCTATACTGATATACCACACATTTTGTGTTATAATATCAGTATAATTCCTCTAGGTTTACCTTAAGCCATGACAATTTTTCAAATTAACTTTGCAGCTGCAAATTTACTGGACCTAACAGTACTGATTGATGGATGAAATTTAAAGATCTTCATTTAAAGAGTAAATAATCTAACAGTTACTTATAATTGGAGCAAAAAGTACTACACTTCTTTTTCTAGACACCTCTTCTTCTATCCTTATCATTTTTCTTGAGTGGACTTAATTTCTAAGTAGTCAAAATATATGTTTCACCTCTGGCTTATTCCAAATACACATTACTTTTTAAAATTTGACATCAACTACTTTTCTAATGTCGAATGCCTTCCTTTATCCTTCTTTCTCAAGAAAAAGAACCTAAGACTGCAACATGACGACCAAATTGATTTACACGATCTACTTCCACGTGGCCTGTCACAGGCTGGCATATCCATAGGGGCCAAAGGCTGCCATTTCAAAACCTCCTCTGGGAGTTCAGAAAGAATTAAAACGGCAGCACTCATTCTTGTAGTTCCCTAACT
Source organism: Rhinolophus sinicus (assembly GCF_057876585.1). Lineage (NCBI taxonomy): Eukaryota > Metazoa > Chordata > Mammalia > Chiroptera > Rhinolophidae > Rhinolophus > Rhinolophus sinicus. The sequence goes on along the minus strand of NC_142517.1, from coordinate 28,054,709 downwards.
GCACCTGCTGTGTTAGTGATCATCACACACGGAACAATATTTACAAAGTGCTTTGTGTTTATACCCACAAGGTCCAACCTCTAACAGATTCATCCCAATCTCCCTATAGTTACATGCAATCTCAGGACCCGAGGACCATATCCTTAGCACTAAATGAAAAGCATTAACCTCAATGACACCATCTGGAGTTTTTCTTTTTTTATATACCCTCAATGCCTTGATATCTAAGCCAAGATAACAACACTTACATGAATGGAATGTATTACAACTTACTCTACTTTAGTAGAAAAGTGTACCCCATAACGTCCATCTATCCAAAGAGACATATGTTATTCCTATCATCTGGCTATCCACTCTCCATTTACTAGGATATTAAGACCACTTATACCAGTCACTTTAAAACTCTCCAATAATATCACATTAGGATGTCAAAATAGATCCCTACCTAGATATCTATTTCCCAGTCTTTGCTTTTTAATCAAAGGAGTTAAACTTCTCTATTTGTACTGACCAAGATTTGTCTAAAATGTCAACCATATATTATGGTTTATTCCAATCTGTTCTATTTTGGAGAAGCAACTCCAATGATTACTAGACTGGGAAGAAAGCCTGTGAGAAATAAAACTAGATTTTTAAAAAAATACTGAACAGATTGCTTCTATGTGGATTAGCATCATTTATATTTGGGATACTCAAGGTGCTTTACAATGAGGCAAAAATTAGAAATGTAGTGAGTAATTATAAGCAACAGCTTAGCTTTTAGGGAAACTGCTTGTTGATTTAGGAAGAAAAGACTTGGCTGGCACCCCAAGTTTATTCCCTCTATATTCCTCTAATAACAGTGCAGAATTTTTAGCTAATTAAACGATACATAACCTAACTGAAGGCAAACACCAAGGCCTTCTTCAATAAAAGATCCCTACGGAATAGCATTTTTAAGTCTAGTAGCATGCTCTACAACGATGTACCAAATCAACAGAGTAGGTGATACCATTTAAGATCCTGAAATAAATTAGACTAGGCATGAAGAGACATCAATGAGGACTGGAATTTTAATCAGTATTTAAAATATAAATCCTAGACATGCAGTTTTCTAAAAACCTGATGCTAAAAGATATTAATTGTAGCATGATTGATAACTTTCAAAGTATGGAAAACAGACAGTGGAAGTTATATAGACTTTTCAAAACTAGTCTGGAGAGTTTGATGGACATGGTATATACGTTTATATGTGTTCATGTGCACACTTACACCAGGCATAGAATACTAGAAAAAAGCTGATTATTTTCCTAATATCAAAAATTCAATTTTATCATTTTTAAATGCTTAAAAGCCAGATTTTACTACCTAGAAACAACTTCTACAACATTCATTTATTCATTCATTCTATAAATATTTAAATAGTTGTAAGGATCCAAGTAACTACAACATTGAGTAAAACAGATAAGGTGAATATACTCTGGCAACTACACAATTCTGTAGTTACAAAATTATAAAGCTGTCTATTCAGATTAGGTACAGACACCATGAGCACGAACTGCAGGACACACTAGAGTGAGGCAGGGAAGACCTCATGAAGGAAGTGACATCCAAAGTGTCAAAAAGGTAAGTGGAACTGGCAGGAGAGGTGGAAAAGAAAGAGGATTTCAGGCTGAGGGGAAACACCTTTAAAAAGACACAAAAGTAAGAAAAAAAGAATGATAGTTGAGAAACTGGTAATCACAAGAATCCATCATTAAATCTGTTACTAATAAAAAATAATCACCATCTACTGAGATCCTGCTACACAGCACTAGCCTTCTTACACACACTGCTTCTAGCATTTACAGCTTTTCAACGATCATTATCCCCATTTTACAAAAGAAGAAATTGAAGGGTCAAAGAGAATAAGTTACTCTGTCAGGAAAAAATTTTAAATGATTGAGATGACCAGAAAAGACTACTGGGTGTGTCCTGCCTAAGGTGTTTCCCAAGTTATCTCAACATTTCTGCCTTTCCTTGTCTGAGATATTTTTAAATTCCACAAATTATAGATAATTGATAGCAGTGCAAATGATTGTTTTTTATAGATAAGCAAGTGAGTTTTGTCCAATAGAGTTGCAACTGATTTCCTCCCCCCATGTGGAAAAAGGCAGTTTTGAATCTATTCAGCAATTTTGTGTTCCAAATTCCCAGGGGCCTATGTATGTAATCTACACTTGGATTCTCCTTTGAGCTATTTGTAACATCTTACTGGTTCCCTCATTAATTAATGAGCTAAATAATACCTCTGGTGTGTGTTTGTGAGTCATGATTATACCTTTTTAAAAAATTATCCCTTAATAGCTCCAAAGCACAATGAGTCAGAATTTGAGGGTTCTTGCGGATTCTATATGGTTCCTAAGACGAAGTTCCTCCTGTTACCACAACCTTTTATATTTCAATGTTAATGCCAACGTAATTTTTGTAATACCTCTTGAAAAGGGTCTCACCAAATTTTTTATACTCCATATGATAAAACTTACTAAAAAGTCCAGCATGAGACTACTTTCACTCTCTCACTAACGCCTTATAACCATAATGCCTCAGCCTCCTATCGAATGAAAAAGGGAAATAAAAGTAACTTCTCTCATTCCAAGGCTTTTTATAGCCAGGCAAGCACAAAAAGAAAGAATGAACCTATAATTCATGCCATTTAGTGCTCTATCAGGTGTCATTCAAATCAAATCCCATCGGGCAAACACTGGGATAATTAAAAGTATTGATACAATGAATAAGAGAAAGGTGGTGACCTGGGGGAGAACTTATCAAACCCTAGTCTCCTGCTTTTGCTGATTATTCTTTTTGTTATGTTAGATTCCCTTTCTTACCCTCACCCTTTTGAAAAAATTAGATTGTTTCTATTGAACAAAATATTACCTAGTGACAAATAATCAAACCTATATAATGGAAATTGGGTGGTAAATTTCATTGCAATATAAAACGCCCAACAATACGATGGGCCACTGTTATGGTATTCATTCAATCCACAAGGAAATTGTAAAAACTTTAATTTAAAAAGGAAGAAAAAGCCAGTGCACACACTTATATAAAGATGTATTTGTTTACTTGCTTAACAAAATTGTCAGTACAAAGCTTCTTTTGCATGTTACAATGACATGTGTTAAAGGTATACTTGTTTCGAACCAAACATTTACCCTTCGCCACTGGTGAAAGGCAACAAGACCTCTTTACAAAGTCTCGTCTTTTTCAATAAATTTTGCATGAAAACATGTTATCCTGGCACAAAGTTGCCTGCTGTCACATTCGAAGTGTGATAAATGTTTAATGAAAACAACACCACACAGCTTGGTGTCAGACAACAGCTATCACACAGCCCTGCTTTGATCCAAACAGACACTTAAAAGGAGTCTAAGCAGGCTCTGCACCACAGAACTCTATAACCTATATGCAAATGGGGCTAAATTAGCATAAATGACTTCCTGCTGCATAAAGAAATAAGAGGTAAGGAAAAATATGACAGGCTCTAATAGTACGTAACTGCTGTCAAAACTTGGAGCCCAGCATTCCCAAATCACTTCCAACATCTTCTGCCAAGCACTAGGTAGGAAAAACCTCATCAACAGGAATTTATTACATGAAACTTTACAATTGAAGACACTGGAACAGTGCCAAGGTCAAAGCCATAACTGACATATCTATAAAATATGATTGCTACATGGTACTGGACTTCTCATACACACTGTTCCTAATACAGCTTTTTTAATATTGTTATCCCCATTTAACAGAAGAAAAAAATAAGAATCAGGATAACTTGTCCTGTAAGGAAGATAATTGTGAATGACTTAAAATGAGCAAAAATTGTAATTTTTGCAATGTAACTTTCCCAGAATCTAAACACCTTAGCACATTAAAAAAAAAAAAAAATACGCTATTCAGAACTACATGTTCAAAAGTAGCAATTCCTATGAACAAAAGCATATGTTGCCTCTGTTGATATGCTTTCTGCATTTTTAGTCTAAAAAGACATGCGTAAAATAGTGGTGATATAACTAATATAATTACGTTGCATATTCAACTTTTTAATAAAAGATTTTCTAAATAGGTAACTACAGGCTGTGCGCTATATTTGAAGCCCAATTCTACTGCTATCCCAGTGGCTTCTATACATATTCTCAGAAAGATTTAAAGAAGATTTACTGGGAGCCACAATTCAGTATAAGAAATTCTATTTAAATATACTCCCTACCCAATACCCACCAAAAAGAACTACTTCAGTTGTCAGGATATGGAGATATATATATATATGTCCAGAGAGAAATTCTTACCTCTCTGTAAAAGTACAAAGCTTCAGAAAGTTGTGTAAAGTACGAAAAGTATAAACTCAACTGTTTGAGCAAAGTATTCCAGAAGATTTGATGGTACATTTCTGAGAACAGTATCCATCTACTGAAAAGCTAGTAAGGGAATAACAAAAGTGAAAACCTTACATAGTAGCAAGTCATAAAGGAGAAAACGCTTAGGAATACCAAATTAGGTTCCTCAGGAATCCTAAAGTTACTCAAATTAAGAAAACTTTTTATGAGGCAATCACTGCTTTAAACCAAATTTTCCTGGCTGGTCATTCAAATCATGATTGAAAATGGATTTAAAACAAATCCATCCAAATTCTACTCTCAAGGATGGCTCTCTGATTTAAAATAAATAGTAGAATGTCACTGGTGTTATGGACATATTTATTCACAACTAATTATTCAAAGAAGTCTCTAAAAGACATTTTATAATAGTCGGCTATACTTTATGGAGTTTGATTAAAATGTTGCTAAAGAAGGCCCAATAATATAAAAATCCACAGAAGACACAGATGGGGTGTACAATGTTCACAATCATCAATTATGTTGCAATAATGAGATGCCATGACCAGTTTCACATTCCTGATTTTTGACTCAATAAAAATTTGCTTAACAAAATAATATTAAGTGTTCAATTTCAACTTAATAACTCTGTTATTAATAAAATTTGTTTTCACATTGAAAAGACATATCCCCGTAAAAGAAATCCAATTACAATATGATAAATATCTAAATTTTTTAAATTTAGAGTGAAAACTTATAAAAACAAGAAACATCTGCATCAATGTTTTAAAAATAAAATATCCTTAAAAACAAAATTTTATAAATGTAAAACATTAAAAATTAAAGTCATTAAACCTTCTTGATAAAAATCTAAGAAAAGACTTGGATGGTGTCTTTCTTATATTAACCATTCACATAGCGTCGTCAGAAAAGTCACCTTTTAGTCCCTACAAACTCCTGTTACTCTTCCAGTTTGTATTAGTTCTCCCTTATTCAGCAAATTAATAAAATGAATAGATCAATTGATGACATTATAAGGCAAATTCTAATTACAATCATTCAATGTTCCAGGAATTTTCAGGACTGTACTTAATTTGCTCCCATTTTAAAAAGACTTTTCTGAATTATTTAATTTCCTATCTTTTTTCTCAAAAGTCTAATTAAAAAAAGCTCTTCCTTATTATCAGGCTCATTAATTTCTGCTTGGGCATTCCTTTCTCTGTTTTTATGTTTCCCAATTTATAAAACACTCCTTTATCATTATTGTACTTACTCTCCTTTTGTACTTTATAAATGTATGCTTCATGTTCTATCAATATTTATCTAATACTGGTATTTTCAAATTGGCTTGATAAAAACACAGATTGCTATGCATAAAGAAGCAGAGGCATATAGGTTATCTCTTATGTGAGGAAGCATTGTGGTTAGTTAGCACAAGCAAAAATATTTATCATTGGGTTGTACAATTATAATGAAGTAATGCCTAAGTCTTAATTAAACTGTTTGTGAATTTTGTGAATCTTTTTACTTTCTCTCTACCCACATGTGTTCCTTTCCTTTTTTTTTTTTTTTTAAACCATGTGGAATGAGACAGCCAATGAAACCATCATAGAAATAAATTTAACTAAGGCCTAGAAATGTTTTGTGAGTTTATTACATAAAATTAAATACAATTCTAAATAAACAGATGAAATGCTGATGTGGGAAAGGAAGAAAGGAAGGAAGGAAGAGGGAGACAAGAAGGAAGCTTTTATTGATAGATTTCTGGCCTGATCAGAGAAAAATAAGGCCAAGAAACTTCTTTCCGTTTTTTTTTAGCTATTTTCTACGAAAGTTTAAGCATAGTGCATCACTTGATCTCAAGCACTCTTATTTCATCAATAATTATGGATCACTACAGAAGTGTGGGTAGAGTGTACTGTTAAGGAGTCAGGTGCTGTGGTCAATGAATTTGAATTTGAAGATTGTCATTTACGAGCTCTATGATCACAAGCCTTCATCTATAGAAACAGGATTAACAAAAGCAACTATTTTAAGTGAGATAATGCACATCAATTGCTTAGCGAAATTTCTGATACTTAGAAAGTGTATATAAAATGTTAGATGCTTATTATTTATTATGTCCACTATAAGTAAAGCATTTTGTTCATACTTCATGTAGAACCAATCAGATCATTACTTGAAACTTCATTGGCTGCTCACTGCCTTCAGAATTAACTCCAAACTCCTTGACACAGCTTATAAGGTATTCCAATAATCACCTCTCATTATTATTCATTCCTCTTCTACTCTAAACCAAGCCCCATTAGACCTCAGTTTCTCAAGTATGCCATACCCACCTCCTGTGCCTCCAAGTATTTCCATATGAAGTTCATGCTGCATACACCATTCTTTCCCATCTCTTCCTTCCTTCAATGTAAAAACATCTCTTCTGAGAGCCCCTCCCTGACATGATGACTAGTGTATATCAACCAACTTAAGGTTCATAGAACTGTTTTTCAACCAGGATGTGTCAAGACTGAAGATGAAAGCTAACATGCTGAGATTAGCCTGTTGGAAGGAAAGAAAGGACCCAGGTCTGCTTAGCTGCAAACTGTTATATTAGCAATAAATGTACTTATGGCTTAGGCCAGATGTTGACAAACTATATATATATAAAACCCTTGAGCCAAATCTAGCCAACTGCCTATTTTTGTAAATATATTGTTCCTTTTATACTGGAACACAGCCATGCTGTTCATTTAGTATTATCTATGGCTGCTTTTGTGCTAAAAGGGCAGAGTTCAGCAGTTGCAACAGACATAAGGCCCAGAAAGCCTAAATTATTTACTATCTAGCCCTTTATTGATATAAAAAACTTTGCTGCCCCTGGTTTAAACTACTATTAGTTAGGTTTTGTTACTTATGGCTAAAGCATCCTAACTCATACGATGTTTCCATAGCTTCTTATTGAAACATTCATCTGATTTCACTGTAATTACTTATATACCTTCTCTTCTATTTATGTTTATGTTTGCCACCTGCATGAAATCCCCAAGTAGGACTAGCCTACCATTATGTCCCTAATTACCTAAAATCACAGTTGATAAACAGAAGGCATTTAAATACTGTTGACTGAACAAGTGAACGAATCAATGAGCCTATCTGATCAATAACCAGTAAGTATTTATTAACGACGAACATGTACATTAGGTACTCTGAGTGATACAAGAGTATAAAGACACATTCTCTGCCCTGAATAGCTCAGGTTTAAGAAATAAACACATATGGTTTTAAAAAAGATAAATTATTTTTGGAGCAAAGCAGGGTGAATCTGTACATATATACCAGGGGTGCCAAAAAAAATGTATACACATGATTTGTATTCCTCTTTTGTTATCAGTATATATGGAGCATCACAATTTTAATACAGCTTTTTCCTTTCTTAAAACGTGTATACATTTTTCATTTCTTTTTGGCACCCTCTGTAAATACTACCATATTAAATGTATACACTGCCCCCCCAAAATCCTGACTTCAGGTCATACCAAAAAGGTACAAATTTGCGTGTCCTCAGCACTAAACCAGGAGGAATCCTGACATAGCACCGCCCAGTACTAAGGTCCACTAAAACCGTGGAAATGGCTCGATCAGGCTACTCACAGCTTTTTGGCATCAGCATGCAGGGTCCTTCAACTGACCCTTCTTGTTTTGACCTTGTTCACTGCCTTTGCTGAGATGTAAGAAATAGTAACAAATACAACATTATTGTCTTGTGAACCTGTCACCCAGAAATCAGTCCCTTGAACATAATCAACTCTTGGGTGATGGGAGAGGTCTAACCTGTAAAGCTGGTCCAGACCTTCAAGATTAATGTCACCATCTGAGAACTTTTCCTGAAACCACATGACCTCCATTTTTTAATTCATATTCTCATTTCTCTTACCTTTAAAATCCCCAAAATAATGCCTTATGTATTATCAATTTTACATCAACTGTACAAGTATTACTCTAAAAAATTAACAGTTGGTGAGGTAGAAAGCAAAAATTTAATGATCAGTAAAAATCATAGTCATACTTCTCATAGCCATGCAATATCTAAAGTATAAACCTAAAGAAGGAAAAAAGGAACAAAGAAGCAAGGCAGTTCTTTGACATAATTTATTCATTCTTTTAGTCCATATTTTTCATTCTCAGAAACCTACCCTGTGTCCTCTCTTCAACTCTATCATCCTCCCACCTTTCTCCCTTTATCAGCAGGTATCCTCCCTACCTTCTCTGATTGATCCTCATTCCATTCCACCAGCTCTGGCTAACTCTGCCTCCCTGTCCTTATAGCCAGACAGCCAAGCCTATCTCCTCTTCTATAACATTCAACTACCCTTAAAACAACAAAAGGGCAGAACCCAGAATTTTGCAGGATCACAACTGTTCAATTTGTGTTAATGGTTGTGGGGAAATAAGGAGAAAGAAAGTTACATAAGAATGTTATCCTCTTGCAAAATCCACCACAAATTTATCATTTCAAAGAAGACTTAAAAGCCAACAATCTAGGCAGTTTTATATAATAAACACTCAGACAATTGGGAAAAAGGATTAGAAAAGAGTTCCATATCATTTAATAAACTCAATTCTTCAGAGAATCAAGATCTCAAGGAACTGTATCCAATATCCTGGTAAACTCCTCAATTTAACACTGAAGCTGATTGACACATTAAAGATAAACACTTTTGATTGAAGTATTAAAGTGAATATATATATAAGGTGTTGAAAGACTGACAAAAGGGGATAAGTTCCAAGATGTGCCACTTCATAGAGTAAAAGACCCCAATGTCAGTTTTGAGTAAAACAAACCAGAAGCTGTAATTTAAGCTACTAAACCAATATTTTGTTTCATTTTAACATCTCCTAATTTAATAAACAGTTGTGAATGGATTTCATCCTCCAAATGGACATAGCTAGAATTTTATCAGTAAAATCAATTCCAGAAAAAATAAATTCTGGGTCTCGTATACATATACACTCACTCTAACACACACATACACCTTAATATTGACCAAAACCCCATTCTACATTGAAAGAGGCCTAACCAATAGTAAATCATATGGTAAAAATTTGAGGTAACTATTTTGATTTGTCCTTTCTTCTTATTCTACTATATCCTCCTTTTTCCCATCAAAGGAAAACCTCAAAGAATGAAAATTTAATTTGAATATTGCCATGGAATATTGAGTCATGAGTCGTCACTGCTTAAGATTGCTTCAACTTACCCACGTTTGATGTTGTGTAATTCCTTGTCCTTGCCTTTATCCTTCTCCTTTTCTCTTTTCTCCTTATCTCTGCCTTTACGTCGTTCTCTATCTCGAGATCGACTGCGGGTTCTTCTGTGACTGGACCTTTCACTGCTTCGACTATGGGAACGTGGACGAGGTCTTGACCTGGACCTATAGTAAGTAGATTTTATTAAATACATTTAGTATATATTTTGTACTATAAAATAAAAATATGCTTTAAAAGTAACTGAAAGGATTTATTAGTTATGGATTCAGTAATTAAATAACTGTGAAGCAAGCATCTAAATATGGTTCTTTATGAATAAGTACTCTCAGTTAAAACTATATATAAGAGATATATGTTGTCAAGTTTACAGGAAATTAAGGTTTAATAAAAAAGTGTTTTCAAGTGCAAGTCTTAAAGGTTCAAATCAAGTCTTGATTATTCAAGTCTCCTCAGATAATATTAATATAACAAATCTAAATGTATCTGCTCTAATATTCATGGATTGGGTCGTTCCTATCCCTACAATCTCTGCTTCTGTATATATAGTCAACCTTATTTCTAATTGTTACAATAAAACTATTTTTCTACTCTAATCCAGCTATTCTTTGTATTAAACGAATGACAGTATTAAGCAGGATACACTACGTGCTTCTAAAAACTAAAATTTTCAAATCCTGTCTTACAGTATTGACGAGAAAGCCTCTACCCGAGTGATGACCCTACAGACAACTATAAAAAACAACTATCTGAAGGCACTGGATAGTAACCAAAAGAGGGCAGATTCTGTAGGGGGCCAATACTTGGAAAAAGTAAACAGCAGTAAGAAAGTTTCCCATATTATCAGCTCCTTTTCTGAGGAAAAGCCCAAGTTCATGCCATACAGGACAGCTATAACTCCAACAGAAAACTTCAGGATCTTTGGTATGAAAAATCAGAAGAAAGACTCACGGCAACCACTGCAAAAGGAAAAGCAATAGGGCATCTTGGAAAAGACTCAGAGGAGGGAGCTAAAAATTCTATATGCAAACTGTTCAAATCTTTGGCTGAACCCTACATTATGCATATAAAGGACAGACTCCAAATAACTAAGGATAAAAAAATCCAATTGATTATTTCAACTGCGCCCACAGAGATAGGATTTTTACAATTTTAATTCAACTAAGTTAATTTCCTGATTTAACAAACAAGTAAAAAAAAAAAATCAACATGCTTCCGAGGAATATAACAGAATCCAGAGTATTCAAAACACAACATTTACCATGTCCAGGATAAAATCCCAAATTACTAGATATACAATGAACATAAAAAATGTGATCCATTCTCAATAGTCACTGGAGACTAACCCAGAGATGAGCCAGATGTTGGAATCAGCAAGCAAGGATTTTAAAGTAGTAAGTATAGCTATGCTTGTAATAAATATAAAGCTAAAAAATCTTAGTACAAAAAAAAAACTGGAAAATGAAAAAAAACCGAAGTTCTATAACTAAAAACATAATATCTGAAATTAAAATTATGTTGAATGAGATTAAAAGCAGATTGGTAAGCACAGAATCTGTACTTGAAAATAAGTCAATTGAAATGATACAATCTGAAGAAATAAGAGGGAAATGACTGCTAATAAGAAAAGAAAAACAGATCTTGTGGGATCTGGGTGACAATATTCAAATGTCTATCATGGTTAGTTAAACCCAGAAGTAGAAAAAATAATGAGACAGAAAACAAAATTTTTAACTAATGGCCAAAATTTCCCCAAAATTTAGTGAAATATAAATTTTCAGATCCTGGAAGTTCAGTGAACTCCAACATAAATATGAAGGCCATGACTAATACCACCATAGTCAAACTGATGAAACTAAAAATAAAGAGAAATCTTGAAAGTATTCAGAAAAGAAAAAAAAACATATTACATGTTGGAGAGCAATGATATGAATTACTGCTAACTTTTCATCAGAAAACAATGAAGATGAGAAGAAAAATCTTAACAAGGTGAAAGAAAAAATAACACAAAATTTAATAGCCAGCAAAAATATACCTCAAAAATAAAGATAAAGACATTTTTGAGATAAAAGTAAAACATAATCATGAACAGTAGATCTGCATTACAATAAATACTAAAGTTTTTCAGGCTGAAGAGAATAATAACAGATGGAAACTAGAATCTTGAAGAAGGAATGAAGGCCACTAGAAAAAGTAAATATATGTATAAATGTAAAAAATACTTCCCTTAAATTATTTTAAAAATGTATATGTGCTTAAAGTAAAATTTATAATGTTTTACTGAAAAGTTTATAAAGAAGGTAGATATAATAATGTATGGGGAATATAATAATGTATGGGGAAAGTAATGTATCTATACAGTTATAAGGTTTCTACATTTCATGTGAATGGTAAAACGTAAATCTAAATGCACTGAAATGCTAAGGGCACACATGAAATCCTTAGAGCAACAACTTAAAGGGAAAAAAAGGGAAAGAAGTATAGCTAAAAACCCAAAAGATACACTAAAAGGAAATTCTTAAAAATATTCATTAATCCAAAAGGAAGCTGGAAAGGAAATACAAAAAAAAAAAAAAAACAGAGGGACAAACATAAAACAAATAAATTAAATGGAAATTAAATTAGAATTCAATAACAATAAAACATCTCAAAAAAATACCAAATATATAAAAATTAAATGCACTTCTAAATAATTCATGGGTCAAGTCAGAAATCACAAGAAAAACTAAAAAATATTTTTTATTCAATGACAATGAAAATACAACACAGGAGAATTTGTGGGATGCAGCTATGTTTAGCAGAGAAATTTATAGCTTTAACTGTTTATATTAGAAAGGAAGAAAGGTCTAAAATCAATTACCTAAGGTTCCACTTTATGAAGCTAGAAAAAGAAGAGCAAAGTAAACCCAAAGTAGGTATAAGGAAGGAAACATAAAAGAGCAAAAATCAATGGAATAGAAAGCAATAAAGAAAATTAACAAACTCAAAATCTGTTACTCTGAGAATATCAACATATTTGGTAAATCCCTAGCGAGACTGATCAAACAAAAAAGAAAACAGCATGCTCAAATTACCAAAAAGCAAGAATGTGGATGATAGAAAGATCACATGAACTAGTCCTGGGTACTTAGGATACATGTAGGTCTTCAAGAGAATTACATGGGTTTCAGGGGTAGTAATGTCTGTCCTTTTTCATCCCTAACTGGTTCACTCAGCAAATAACGAGCATTATTGTATCAGAAGATCACAAACTTTTGTTTAGTATGTAATTTTGAGCAGTTACAATATTTATTGTTACATGTGTCAACATGTGCTTATTATTGTCTTAATTTACAAAAATTAAATTTCTAGGGGTAGCCAAATGGCTCAGTTGGTTAGAGTGTGAGCTCTGAACAACAGGGTTGCCAGTTCGATTCCCACATGTGCCAGTGAGCTGTGCCCTCAACTAGAATGAAGACAAAGAGCTACTGCTAAACTTCTGGAGTGGTGGCCAGATAGCTCAGTTGGTTAGAGCGCGAGCTCTCAACAAGGTTGCCAGTTCAATTCCCCCATGTGATGGTGGACTGCACCCTTGCAACTAAAGACTGAAACCCGCGACTGGACTTTGAGCTGAGCTATGCCCTTCACAACTAGATTGAAGGACAGCGATTTGACTTGGAGCTGTTGGGCCCTGGAGAAACGCACTGTTCCCCAATATCACCCCTCAAACAAATAAATTAAATTTCTATAATTTTTTCTTTCACTACTCCCTCTCTTAATTTTGACATATGACTTCTTTCCACATAAAGTTTTAACAAACAAACAAAAAACCTCATAGATACAAACAACAGAATGGTGGCTGCCAGAGGGGAAAGGAGTGGGGGAGGATAAAGAGGGTAAATGGGGTCAAATATATATGGTGATGGAAGGAGACTAGACTTCAGGTACTGAGCAAAAAACAAAGTATACAAATGTTGTATTATCAAGCTGTACCTAAAATTTATATAATGTTAGTAACAAATGTTATTGCAATAAATTTAAAAATTTTAAATTTATCATGACAATTTATTGCACCCACAGATGTTACCTTATTCATTTCTAAATAAATCTTATGTTGTATGTGGATATATAAAGAATTTGAAAGTTTATTCTAAAATCTTTGAACAATAGCCAGTCAGAATTTAAAGTTTTCTGATTAAAACAGAGTAATAATACTAAAAAATGAAGTGGGGCCTTTTTTCTGATAAACTCACCCAGTATACATACAAGGGTCTGACAATTAAGTTCGCGAACTTGTTGCAATGATGTTGCTAACCTTTTTTGATATCAGAGGGATTATTCATTACGAATTTGTACCAACTGGACAGTTAACCAAGTGTAGGGGAGATGTTGAGGAAAATTTGCCTTGTTGGCTGATGTGAGCTTTTGTATTTAGTTTTTGTTACTTTGTTTCCCCACATGAGAGACTGCATGTGAGGTTCCCTCACGTGAGAAACTGCACGTGAGAAACTGCACGTGAGGATTTGGTTAGCTTTTAGTTGGCTTTCTGCTCCCTCGCATGAGACTGCATGAGAGGTGATGGTTATCTTTTGCCTGTTAGTTTTTGTTCCTTTGTTTCGCCACATGAGAGACTGCATGTGGGGTTCCCTCACATGAGAGACTGCACTGAGGTATTGGTTAGCTGTTAGTTAGCTTTTCGTTCCCTCACATGAGACTGCATGTGGGGTTCCCTCCCGTGAGAGACTGCATGTGAGGTATTGGTTAGCTTAGGGTTAAGAAAATTTCTCCCTCATCTAGTTCCCAGCAGGAGAGATATAGGAAGATGTTACTTTCTGTCTGTTTTGCCCACATGAGCAGATGAGGTGGAGAAGTAACTAAGTTATATCAGAATGACACGACAGGCATGTTGCCAGGCTTTTGCAGTCCTTGGGCCGATGGTCCCAGGCGAGAACAGCAGGTGTTGTTTGTCCCAATGAACTGGCCCTTCAGCCGAACAAGCAATATTCTTATCACAGAATGAGCAATATTCTTATCTGAAACCTCCTGGAACTGGCCATTTGCCGAGGGGGAGGCAGGAACAAGAAGCTTGGGTCTAAGGTACATCTGAGAAAATACATAAGACAGACCTCAGTTGGCAGTATAATTTCATCATTTCGTCTTTTGTCATTGGTAATTCTTCATCGTTCTAACATTTTGCAATCTTCCAGCAACATGCAGCTTATAACAACACCAGGAGACGCCCTGACTTCCAGCCGCAGACCTGGTGAGGTCTCGCTGGTTCCCAACCTCTCCAGTGTTTTTCCCCACGGTTATCCTTCTTGAGAACTGGTTAGCATTTTGAAAACTTGTATGCAGCTTGCAGCTTACAGCAAAGGGAGATGTCCTAACTTACAGCAACAACAGCAGCAACAGCAATAGCAGCAACATTCTTGAGAACTTGTTAGCATTTTAGAAACTTGTATGCAGCTTGCAGTATCAGAAGATGCCCTAACTTCCAACAACAAAAACAGCAACAGCAGCACCACCAACATTCTGGGGAACTAGCATGCAGCAATGGGAGACGCCTGAGTTTCTCTTAGCTGCAGATCTGGCAAGGTTTTGATTCCTGACTGTTCCAGTATTGTTTTTCCTACGGTTTGGTGAGCTTCTTTGGCATATTTTATTTTTATTTATTTATTTATTTATTTATTTATTTATTTATTTATTTATTTAAGATTTTATTGAGGAAGGGGAACAGGACTTTATTGGGGAACAGTGTGTACTTCCAGGATTTTTTCCAAGTCAAGTTGTTATCCTTTCAATTGTAGTTATGGAGGGCACACTTCAGCTCCAGGTCCAGTTGCCATTGTTAGTTGCAGGGGGCACAGCCCACCATCCCTTGCGGAAGTCGAATCAGCAACCTTGTGGTTGAGAGGACGCGCTCCAACCAACTGAGCCAAACGGGAGCTCAGCGGAAGCTCAGTTCAAGGTGCCAAGTTCAATCTCAGTTGCAGGGGGTGGAGCCAACCATCCTTTGCGGGAGTCGAGGAATCGAACCAGCCACCTTTTGCCATTTTTGTAGTGGTTGAGAGTCCACTGGCCCATGTGGGAATCGAACTGGCAGCCTTGGGTGTTAGGAGCACGGTGCTCCAACCGCCTGAGCCACTGGGCCGGCCCCCTTCTTTGGCATATTTTAGTCTTAACCACGTTTACTTTCTGTCATTAGCATATTCTATTAATTGCTTTTGTTTTTTTCTATTGCATATTGCTAAATAAATTGATTAGATATTGCTAAATAAATTCATTAGTCCTACTCTAGCATGTGCTCCTCCTCTCTCTTTTCCCACTCATCATTACACCAAGTTTACTATTTGGAAGTGCTAAAAAAGCTGCGTGAAAGTTAGACTACCTGAAATTTTCACCAATGATTCATGGCTCTTGCGTCACAATGCACCAACTCACACGGTACTGTCTGTGAGGAAGATTTTAGCCAGTACACAAATAACTGTATTGGAACACCCTCCCTACTCACCTGATCTGGCCCCCAATGACTTCTTTCTTTACCCGAAGATAAAGGAAATACTGAAAAGACATTTTGATGACATTCAGGACATCAAGGGTAATATGACGACAGCTCTGATGGCCATTCCAGAAAAAGAGTTCCAAAATTGCTTTGAAGGATGAACGAGGCGCTGGCGTCAGTGCATAGCTTCCCAAGGGGAGTACTTCGAAGGTGACCGTAGTGATATTCAGCAGTGAGGTATGTAGCACTTTTTCTAGGATGAGTTCCCAAACTTAACTGTCTGACCTCATAAACTATGTGTGTATATACATACAATATATTGTATTAATTTGGTTCTAAATTATTTTGGGCCAAAATTGATTCTGGCAATTCATTTTCACTTACCATATTTTGCCGTGTAAAATGTGCTCCCATGTATAATGTGCAACCACGTTTTTGGCCCAAACTTTCAGGGAAAATATCTTTCTTTTTAATTTTTTAATTCAAATTTTTATTTGTTTACATTTAGTTACTTGTTTTTTGTATTATAAAGGAATTTTAGCATTTATTTTTTAACATTATGGTACAAGCAATTTTATGTAACAAATAATTACAAAACACAAGAACAGATAAAAGGTACAAGAAATTTTATGTACCGGTAACAAGTCTACGGTATTTACACATCATTTCAAGCTCATCGAAAGTTCAACAAAACTGATTATTAAATTCCAGGGTATCATTTTGCATACGGGTATCATTATTGATATCTAGAGTTACACTTTTAACTCATAAGCATAAATAAAATAATTAAAAACATTTATTTAGATATGGAACTAGTACTACCCAGGTATAATGTGCATCCTTATTTTTCCCTCACAAATTTGGGCAAAAAAGTGCACATTATGTATGGCAAAATACGGTAACTAGTGAAAACGTAGAGTAACAAAACACAAGTAAATTAAATGTTAGTTTAAACTCTAACAACAAAACTCTGAGAGCTTCTTTTTTAAAATAAATCTTTAATGTAAGCTCATTTCTTAGTGGTTAGCCCCTTTTTGTTGAAAAATAAACTTTTGGACAAAATATGTGTAACCTTTTGTGGATTCCAGATGAGGTGGATTGGTGAAATTATGTTTTTACTGTATCTTTAAAATGAAGTGTAGCTACTACAAATATACTCAAAGTTATAGAATTATTAAGTTAAAAAAATAAAGAATTCTTCATATAATGGTGTCCTCAAATGAGTCATTCCCTCTCTGGGTGTAAGGATTAAATAATATTACCTGACTGAATTGTGAGACAGCAGACAAGTGATTCGGGAGGAGGAAGGCACTGAGAAAGAAGTAACTGAGGGATGTGCTAATCTGAATGAATGAGTAAAATCGGAATCAGAAGCATATGAAATATGTTGCCCTCATACCATAGCTAATCCATTAAAGAGCAGCATTCTGATTTTAACGGACCTTTAAAATCTTAAGGCTGGCATAAGGATTGCTCACATTTTTAACAGATTTTTCTTATAGAGGAAGGTAAATAATAATAATCTTGGCTAACGATCCATGTCTTCTCCACAGGAAAACCCTCAGTAGCCAAATACATGACCTTCACTAGTTTGCTATTAATGGGGAAATCATATCACCTAGCATCCAAGCTTTCAGAGGAAAAAAAGGCATATTTTTGAGAGTCAAGTAGGGCACTATAAGAACAACAGGTCTAAATTAGTATTGTCCCAGAAAAAACGGACAGTATGATCACTCTAGCACCGTCATTGCAAAGCTGGACACTGCAATTAGAAACCTTCTATAAATTATAATATTATCTCCCCATAGCACCAACTTTTCCAATCTTAGATCTTCCCAATTTACCCAATTGATGAAATAAACTCAATTATCTCCAAACTGATCCCATGGTTTTCCCTAACACAAAGATTGCATTGTAGAAAGCAAATGCCTGCCATTCTCCAAAAATATCTTGCTCAATATTCATCATATGACTTCATACAAGCAACCCCTGCCACTCTCAAATATTCATCTATAAATATTGCTGGTGTGGCTCAATGAACTATGATACTAGCAACAGCAGACTCGTAAGTTGTCACCCATGATGTCAAATTTAAAAAAAGTAATGAGTTTTAAAATATCACTATGTTATATAAGCCACTGGAACTTCCCCCCAATGTCTTAATGTTCATTATTTTAGTCCTGATATTATAGGCCTCTTAATCTTGCTGATAGGCTACCAGAAGCAAAAGATGACTCTAGAAAGAATATACAGGGAAAAGATAGCAAATGAAAACACAGACAAAACAACATTATTAAAGGTTATTATAAAGGACCACCAAATCACAGATTAAAATGAATTAAGCTGCTGACTTCTTAGTTGTCATGATAATTACTTTATACAATTTTGAGGAAAACTCACATCCTAGACATATGAACAACTCAATTTACTTTATTAAATAAGTAATTTTAATTATATATTTGAAAGATCTCCATTAAGAAGAAAGTAACAGATCAAAGAGATTTCCCACTTTGACCAGACAATCAAAAAAAGTCAAAGAAACTATACTAAAATTTAAGATGCGAACTTGTCCCTCATTCCTTAAATAAATACTGTTCTGATAAATCACTCCAGAAATCTCTGGAGTACCAAAGCCAATATGGAGATATATTATAAGCAAAGACATTTGATAAAAAATGTGGCACTCTAGAACACACAATATATAAGCAATAAATGGACAGCAAAATGTCCTATTATACCAGATAAATGATTTCAATATCTACAAAATAGGAAGAATCACTGTAACATCCCTACATAAAATGAATTACTGCCCACAAGAACCAATTCGTCAAGTTTCTTAATTGGCTAATAAGTTCTAAGCACATGTAATCAAAATAAATATCCTAATATTTTATCCCTCAAAGAAATACAGTACTTCAAATAGTCTCTTAGTATAGTTCTATGACTAAAGGCTATATTTACCATCAAATAAAACTGTAATTAAAATTAAATTTAAAAATTACACCTGGAATAAACTAATACGGATTCCATGTCAAGATGACATTTTGAACATGGACATCTACTTTCACCCGCAACCAAAATCCAACTAAAACTTTAATAATAAGGGGAACTTTTAAAAAGGACCTACACTCTAGGGAAGAGATACACTTTGAAAAGAGAAGTGTCCATTGGTGGTATGGTGGTGAAAGAAAAACTATAAAACAAGGTGCTGAAGCTCAGGGTTCTATAAAACCAAGATGGCATCCAAGGACCTGAAAATAGGCCTAGCTTTTTCCAGAAAGTTCCCCATTTGTTAAAGAAACTCCACCGCACTGTGTTAATAATAGTTCAGCACCATTCAAGTAACCTTATAAATCACCCAAAACCTTTACTCCATCCATAGAATTGTCTGTTATTGCTGATTCAGGAAAACGCTTCACATTATCATGAACAAACAAAAAAAATTCAACATCCATATAAAGCAACTGTAAGAAGAGAAACAAAGGTAGAATCAAATTTTTCAGGTAATACAAATATGCTCCACAAAAAAACAATAAAGCAGAGGAGACAATAACATTAAATTTCAACATTAATTAAACATAGCATATAATAAGAGACAGAGATGTTACTGATAAAAGACCCAAGAAAAATAAACTTTTATCAAATAAAACTAGTCAAAAGGATCAATAAAAGTAATAGAAAGAAGAGGCAGAAAATTGATTTCTAACCTGAGGCTCCAGAAGGAGAAAAAACAAGGCAAGAGAACTAATATTACAATCATAATCCAAGAACACTTTGGAACTAAAAGAATCTACGTGTAGAAAGGGTCCACTGTGTATTTGGGGAAATGGATTAACCATAGTCAACTGTGAGATAGCCTGATGAAGTTACTGCACATTAATGATAAAGGAAGAATACCCTGATCAAGTCACCAACAAAGAAAGTCGGCATCAGTCTTCTCAACTGCAAGATACACAGCAAAACAATGGCTTTAATTTTCCTCGAGTTCAATGGGGAGGAAACGTGGTACATCTAGTCAGCTATTTAAGTATAAAAGCTATAGGAAAAAAAGTGCTAAAAATACTAATTTATGTTACACTCTAAAGTCAAGGACATGCTACAATTTCAAGTTCAGCACTCAAAGTAAAATTAAAAGAATGTTTAACAAGCCAATAAAGAAGAAAACGAAATACAATTAATCCAAAGAAAGTATAAAAAAGAGTGGATTGGACAAACAGAAAAAAATAATAATAAGATGGGAGATTTAAACCCAAATATAACAGTAATCAATAAACATAAATAGACTAAACAATACAATTGAAAGAAAAAGACCATCAGACTAAAAACAAGCAAACTATCGACAGCTTTCAAAATAAACACGTTAAATACAAAAACAAAGAAAGTTTTATAGTAAAACAATGACAAAAGATATCATGCAAACATTAACAAAAAGAAAGATGGTCAAATTATATCAATATCAAACAAAGTAGACTTTAAGATACGAACTACTCGTATTTATAGAAATAGAGACTTATGATGATGATAAAGTCACTCAAAAAATAATATAAACCAAGTCTGAATTTGCATACTCTTAATAATATAGCTTCAAAATATATAAAGCAGTTGACAGAACTTGAAGTTAAACAGACAAATCCACGGAGATCTCTCACTAACTGATAAAATAAGCAGATTTTAAAAGGAAAATTAAAAATAAAGATATAGAAGATTTGAACAAATAGTTAAATCCACCTTTTTAACTGTGTAATATTCATTTTTAGGAAGTATACCTGTAGTATTTCTTAAAATAAACCTTATGATGGGCTATAAAGCTAATCTCAACACATTTAAAAGATGAAAGGTATTCAGATAATTTTCTCTCACTACAGTGGAATTAGAAACAAAAAAGAAAGAAAAATAAGACAAGCCTCCAAATGTTTGAAAATTAAGTTATCAATATAACTCATGGAAAAGACGAAATAACAATGGATATTTTTAAATTTGAACTGAATGAAAACTAAAATATGGCATATCAAAAATGTGTAGGCTACAGCTAAAGCACAGTAAAGGGAAGAATTTACAGTATTAAATACACAGAAAAGAATAAAAGCTAAAAGAAATAATCTAAGCATCCATCTAAAGGAGTTAGAAAAAGAACAGAAAACTGTACTCACAGACGGTAAAGAAATAAAGAAAAAAAGCAAACATTAATGAACCAGAAGATTAAGAAAGACAAAGTTTGATTCTTCCAAAAAAGTAATAAAGTTGAGAAACCCTTGGTGGAAATGACGAAGAAGAATGGAGAAATACATCACCAACAACAATGCTATTTCTTTGGGGAAACCTACACACATTTTGAATTTTAACTAAGATGAACTGAGTGGGTTAATAGTCTGCCCTAGAGAAAAGTCTAGATCAGTATAGTTGCCACTTGTTCTGAACTGCAGAACCAAAGTGAACTGTCCTCAGCAGGGGCCCTGGATCAAGTTGCTGTAGAGCAAGTGCTTGTGAACAGAGCTGGTGGTACAGTACCCCAACTGAAATACTTCTTATAACGATTCCAGATATATTTACTTGGACCTAATAATTCACATCAAGTTAACTGAGTTATCAAAATTCAAAGCTGGTAAATAAAAATCAAAACCAATCTCTCATTTACCATAACAGTCAGTGCTCTAAAACACGCACAAGTATGTGCTTGCTAGTGTATCTCTTATTTAGCCAAGTTACAGAGCATAACATTTGAGCCTATTATTCCTAAGGACCGTCTACGTGCTCAGAAGCATGCTAGCTATAGTCATCTATTCTACCTCTTCTAATTCTCTGGAGTTTTTAAACATATAATTATCACTGTCATCTCCTTTTGTTGTTTGGGGACATTTCTTCTTGCTTTGGGAATAGACAGGGTTGGGGTGTTTTCTGTTGGGTTCTTTGCTTTTTGTTTTTTCCCCTTTTTTTGGTTTAGTTTGGTTTTTGCTTTGCGAAAACTGAACTCTGAAAAGCTCACAGGTCAAAAAGCCAATGTGTGATGGAGCTGAAATTTGAACCCAGGTTTGTCCACATCCTTTCAAACTACAACACACTGCCAGTAAGATCTGATTGCAGCATCATTTTCAAATTAAATCTATAAAACAGAAAATAAATATCTACACAGACTCACTTCTGAAACATTATCAAAAGATTTAACCCCACTTTATTATAGATGTATCCAGTCAAATTAATATCTTGGAATTCTCATCATGTCAATCTTCAAAAATTCCCAATCATCTCCAGTCCCCCCATTTTAAGATATTATAAGGTAGAATTAGGAAGAGGGAAAAAAGCAAAAGAGAAATGCAAAATGCCAATACCTCCCCCCTAAAAAAGCATATAACCCACCCACTATGCCAAAGGTTAAGTCATTTAGTCAAGTTCAAAGATCTTCAAAGACTTCTTAGATCCAGATAAGCCCATATGTTACCAAAATTCTGCGAAAACGCCATTACTTTCCAATCTGCTTCTCATGTTTAAGATACAGAACACACAGATGCTTGGCATCACTCATCAGTCTTCCTAAATTTTCACACCAGATAATCAAGGTCCACCAATAACTTTCCTATCTAAAACTCCCAGAAATGTCTTTATTCCATCAGTGCCTGGCTCACTTGTTAAATCTGAAAGTAACCATAAAAGACGATTCAGTTACTGTACAATAAGTGTTAATTTGCTAATTTCTTCACAGGTAATCAATTAAAATGTAAAATATTGGATAAAATTAGTTGCACTAAATTTAACAGCTGCTCCATAAGCATAATTAGTTTCACAAGGGCCATATGTAGTCTGAACAGAGACATAGTTGAAACAAATAGACAGATTTTTAAACAAGTTTGAGAAAAATCTGCATTTAATTAGCAGGTGGGCACTACAACTGCATAACGTTTTTATACATTTATATTTATGAAGTGACAGAAGATCTAAAGGCTTTTTAAAATGGCGTTTATTGTTTGAATGGGAACTGTTTTGCTGCATGCTAAAGTGATTTAAATCCTTATAGCTCTGCTTTGAAAAAATCATAAATGGTGAAAGAAAACATGTGGAAAACTGTAAAACTAGAAAGAATTTGCGACAAAAAACAGATACACATACCATAACTAAAAGGAAACTACACTTAATTAAATGTACACTACATCTGGAATATCAGCCTAATAAAATGTGAAACTATTAATTTTCATTGTTCTAAAGGAAATGAGGTCAGTGTCATTTAATAATTCCTCCAATTACATTGGACTAACTCACTGGACTGTATGTTCTGGATACCATCTAATCTTAAAATGCTATATACTTTACAATATCCTTAAGTTAAACTTTTTAAATAAAGGCATTTAAATTACAAAGGAGTAAAAGAATAAAATCAGCAAATGAAATTCTTTAGCAGCTGGGAGCTACCGGCATTATATTTTAAACCTTATGACTTTTGGATGAGGTTTTTCATAGATGCCCACAATAAGTATGAGATCACACTTGTTAGCTCTTATTAGCACTAAAATCATCACTTTAAATATAGAAGTGGAATACATAATTTTAAAACTTAAAGTGTTTACCTGGCCAATAATTTCATTAGTAGGTTATGTTTTTCATTTTTACATGTATAAAAGATAAGTTCTTTTTTCAAAGGCAAAATGTTTTAAGAAGTCTTTAAGTAACAGAGCAACAATATTTGTAAGAGAAAATTATAATTTCCCAAAATAAAATGAAGCAAATTCCTGCCTTGTTTGTATGTGTGGGAAAGAGTTAAATAGGAGAATGCTTATCAACTAAGTGAATTAGTACCTTAAAATTGTATTGTTTCATCACACAGCTTAATAATGTACAAGTATACCATTCCACTTAGTTATCAAAGACAGTAAACTTAAAATTTTCTTTAAATAATAAGGTCCATATGTACAAATTTCAATTATTAAACATGAATTTTGATTATGATACCCTGTTTTTGGAAATTAAAAAAATAACAGCACACTTCCTAATTTGTAAAACTTAAATCTGTACATGAAAATGTTTAAGGGTTCATGGAATACCTGCATCAAACAAATTTTTTAATAACAAATATCATTGTAAAATGAAACTCTAATAACTTTATGTATTTTATAACTAACATTAATAATTACTTCGTATTCAAAAATAAGAGGAAAAAATACAAATCATTCTGCACCAAAATAATTGTTTCCATTAAAAGATTACTTCCTTATTCATAATAGATAAAAACTAAGAGAAGCAAAAAATCTTAATATTCATTAATTACATAGCAAATTCTGGATTATAAAGCTGGAGGAAAAGTTTAAGACACTGAACAGTCTAAAGTTATTTACTAAAAACGTTTTTTTAAATTATTTTTAAAAAGCCTCAAGTAACTTGCTACAAGACTTCATTCAATGCAACTGCATAAAACATAACTTAAAAGGAAAGACTGATAGTTTACAAATCAGATTGCATGCATTATGCTGCCTTTAAGTAAGGATTTCCAATTCCCTTGTTTTTTGCTTCTCTTCCAAATCTGTGAACAAGTTCTAAATTGCTTATGTCAATATTTTAAGTGCCCAACAAAAGCTTTAATGGTAATAAAAGAATCAGAGAAAACTAGAAGCCTGGGGCATGAAACTTATCTCAATGGTCACCACATTTTACAAATGAAAAACAGGTCAGGTACACCCAGCATTATTGTGTATTGTATTGTAGTGTAGTGTAGTGTAGTGTAGTGTAGTGTAGTGTAGTGTAGTGTAGTGTAGTATAGTGTATTGTAGTATATTGTAGTGTATTGCATATTGTATTGTATTGTATTGTATTGTATTGTATTGTATTGTATTGTATTGTATTGTATTGTAGGCTCATACACAAGAGAAAGAATACTTGAAAACAAGGCATATGTTAGTTTATTTCTTGATTTGGTGTAATTTAAAAATAATCCCAGTGTGTGTTTCCCCCATATACAGTATAACAGGTAGCAGAGGCGATTTTAAAAAGATCTGTCTGTGTCTTTAAGGTGTTGTTCCAAGACAAAAGAGGAAACAAAGGCAAGGTAGAACTGTGTAAGTACATCTTAAATAGTTAATTGAAAATTCAAAAATCGTACTTTTTCCTGGTTTTCCCCCTGGATCTTTACCCTGCATGTTTCCAGAATGATTTCAAGGTATTCCCATATTTAAATTCAAGAGGCAGTATAAATAATTGATTGTATACTATTGGAAATAGCATCAACAAGAAAGTAAATCTAAAGGTGGGACCCCACCTCAATAGCACCTATAATGTGTGGATTTTTATCAACATTAAAACCAAGAATAAATCTTTAGGTTCATATTCAAACTTGTAAATTATCATTTTACTTTTCTTACTTTTATATGCAACTCCTTTTTTCCCAAAGGTCCTTCATAAAAAGAAATGGCTTCAATATATAATTATGTCTAACTATTTTAAGCTGATATTTTACTTTTTTAACAAGACAAGCAAAAATATAACTTCCTAACTAAACCCCCGTAAGTTCACTAGACAATAAACTTACACAGGTAAATATAAAGGTACTTCTTTTTTTAAGCCATCACTCAGTTCCCTTTTCGCTGCTGATTAAGGGAAGAAGAAGTTACATATTTTTAAAAAATAACTTTGCAAGTGTCACTTTACTTTAACTTGGTGTTGAAAAAATAAGAATATGAAAACCTAGTTTATTATCTTGAAAAGTAACTTTAAAATCCTCAAATTATCACCCAAACCTTTTCTTATAGATAATTAAATAGAAAGTAAGCTACTTTCCCATTAAATTACTTACATTTATCTCCACTGATACAGATTAAAGTAGGAGTGTTAGAAGTAGTGACAACTGACGAGCTGATATAGAAGGAAAACAGAATAAACTTAAAAGTTAGACGTTGGGAACTATCAAACCAGGACAGTGTGGGACACAGAGTCTACTATTCAAAAATGTACTTTCTAGCATTACTGTACAGAATACTGATACCACACCATAACTGATATTCATAAAGGTCTCAAGTCATTAGTAAAACCAGAATACAACTGGATTTGAACTTCCTTTAAACACATGCTACCCATGAAAAATAAAAGCTGTAAAAGTTGAAATACCTATCCTTAAGGGAGAAATAATAATATTCAACATATTAAGTCAGAAAAAAAAGGAATTCTAATTATTATCTGAACCATTCTTTCCTTGAATGCAAAGCACTTTCAATCTGGGCAAAAAGAAGCCTTAAAATAAAAAAGGTTTCCACAAAAACTCAAAGGATTTTTCATTAACACTCGCCCTATAATATTAGCTCTGGTGGTCTGAGGAAACCTAAGACTGCTTTAAGTACTCCTGTTTGGGCCTGTGTAAGGCAGAGGCCACAATACCAAGAAGAATGTGTTATGAAGGGATTTAAAACAAAGTTTGCAGTCTCAGGCCTACTGACTAGCCATTCTGAACCCCAGGTGCGGAGTTTCCCCTCCACCTTAAGAAAAGGTATTTATAAAATTAACTTATGTTCATTAAGTGCCAATTGTATGTTTGACATTATTAACTTTATAAATGATTTGTGATTAACTTACAAAATTCAGAAGACAGAAACACACCAGTCACTTGACTGCCTAGGGCCTTTGCAGGCTCTTCCCACAGTGTTAACACTGTTCCCCCAGGCATCTCAGACACCCTCACCTCTTTCAAATCTCTGCCTAAATGTCACCTTTTCATTAAACTCTCTCATTTCCACTCTGTTAAATACTGAAACCTGAGCTCTCCCCTGACCACCACAACTCCCAGTGCCCCATACCTTGTTCTAGCTTTCTGTTTTCAACTGCTTTAAACCTAAATTCTATGTAATTTACTTATTTTTATGCTTATTGCTTATTGACTATCCTCCTTGCTAGAATGTAAACTCTACAAAGCAATGTCTTTTAACTGACATATCCTAAGTGCCTAGAACTGTGCCTTTTCACACAGAAGACTCTCAAATATTTGTGAAAATGAATAAATAAATTCATATATTACTTTCTCAATTTTTGCCCTGTCTTCTAGGATAATCTTGCATGATTATTTAATATTTTCCTTAATAAATTCACTTAAATAATTATCTAACTTGTTTTCCGTGTATCTAAATTATCTTAATAAATATTGGAAATTAATGATTGTCCCTTCTTCCTAATAAAATGGCCTATGTATAACTAACAGATAAATTATAATGACACTATAAACATTTTTGGTTCAAATTTACATTGCTTTGTATCGTTCACAATCTGAAAATAACAGCTAAGAAAAGTTCAACAAAGTGAATTCTTTTAATCATTAGTTTTCAGAAAAATGAATGCATATATTCCCAATTTTATGCAAGGAACTGAGAAAATAATCCAGTACACAAAAAACCATGATT
Organism: Rhinolophus sinicus; assembly: GCF_057876585.1. NCBI lineage: Eukaryota > Metazoa > Chordata > Mammalia > Chiroptera > Rhinolophidae > Rhinolophus > Rhinolophus sinicus. The sequence goes on along the minus strand of NC_142517.1, from coordinate 28,027,275 downwards.
TGCAGCATTTTCCTCTACTCTGGGATGACTCTGCCATCACACCCTCCTAAACACCCTCCCTCACTTCCCCAGAAAAAAGGAATTTCTCTCATGTATCCAGAATTCTGACTCTAAGCCAGTCATATTATGAAGTTCCAAGAAGGATCCTTACTATGCCACATTTACCAAATTCATTTTGTTCTCTTGTCCTTAAAGCCCAAATTAACATCTAGTGCTCCTTAATACAGTTTGAGAAAAGTATTTCAGAAAACTTCAGGGCCTGAAATAATTTTGCTGATCATCTAGTCCAGTGATTCACAACCATGGCCTCTCATCAGTCACCAGAGAAGCTTTAAACAAACAAATAAAAACAAACAAACAAACAACAACAACAAATATATATATATATATAGATATATAGATATATAGATATATATAGATATAGATATAGATATAGATATGTAGATATATAGATATATAATATATAGATATATGGCCAAAAAATGAACCTTGACCTACATAGGAGAAAAGATTGTGGATTCTAGTACTTGGCAAAGAGTTCTTAGATTTGATACCAAAAACACAATCCATAAAAGGGAAATTTGATAAACTGAACTTCATCAAAATTTAAAACTTCAGTTCTGAAAGACCCTGTGAAGAGACAAGCTACAGACTGGAGAAACAAACCATGTATCTGACAAAGAACTAAAATCTGGAATATACAAAGAACTCTAAACACAACAGTTAAAAAAAAAAACCCTCAGAACTCATCAGTAAAAAGAACAAATAAAGAATTCCATAAGAGGGGCAGGCAGATGGCTCAGTTGGTTAGGGCACAGCTCTGAACAACAAGGTTGCCAGTTCAATTCCCGCATGGGATGGTGGGCTGCGCCCCCCGCAACTAAAGATTGAAACCAGCAACTGGACTTGGAGCTGAGCTGCCCCCTCCACAACTACACTAAAGGACAATGACTTGACTTAGAGCTGATGGACCCTAGAAAAAACACTGTTCCCCAATATTCCCCAATAAAAGATTTAAAGAAAGATTTCCATTAGAAAATGAACAAAAAACATTAACAGAAATTCCACCAAAGAGCATATTCAGGTCACAAAGAAGCACATGAAAATATGTTCAACATCATTAGCGATTAGGGAAATGAAAACTAGAACCATAATGAAATATCACTATACACCGATCAGAAGGGCTAAAATTAGAAAGAAAGAAAAAATAGTAACAACATCAAATGCTGGAGAGAACACAGAGAAGTTGGGAAGTTGGACGGCTCATATACTACTGGTTGGAATGTAAAATGCTACAGCCACTCTGGAAAACAGTTTGGCAGTTTCTTACAAAACTAAACATGCAAACTACTATAAACTCAGCAATTACTCTCTAGGCCATTTATCCCAGAGAAATGAAAACTTATGTTCATACAAAAACCTATCCATGAATTACTATAGCAGCTTTCTTCATAACAGCCAAAACCTGAAAATAAACCAGACTGACAGAGATTCAACAGGCGAAAACTGTGGTACATCCACACCATGAAATACTACTCAAAAATGAAAAGAACAAATTATTGATACACAACCACAACTTGGATAAATCTCCAGGGAATTATGCTGAGTGAAAAAAGCCAATCCCAAAGATTACAATTCCACTTACATAACACTGTTAAATGACAAAAATTATAGAAAAGAACAGATTGGTTGTCATGTGTTAAGGGGGTACAAGCAAAAGGGAAGGAAGTACATGTGGCTGTGACAGTGACATGAAGGATTCTCACGGTGATATAACAGTCCTCTATCTTGACTATATCAATGTAAATATTCTGCTTGTGAAATTGTACTACAGTTTTGCAAGATATTACCACTGGGGAAAATATTTGTTAATTTATCACAAATATAGAACCAACACCCAATTAAAAATCAAGCAATGGAAGAAAAAAGCAAAACAAATCAAAAGTTTCTCTCAAGGAACATATAAAACATAAGAGCATAGAAAATTTGATAGCATAAGGACAGGAAAAGATCTACCAGGCAAACACTAACCAAAATATTCATATCGGACAAACGAGATTTTAAAACCAAACACATTTACTATAGAAGACGACAGATGTTTTACAATGAAAAAAAGCTCAAGAGATTTACAATTTTGTATTTGTAGGCATACATAATAATATAGCCTCAAGATACATTAATACAGAGCAAGGAAAAATTTTAACACATGACTCTCAGTAACTGAGAACAAGCAGACAAAATGATCAGTACAGGAAAAGAACATTGAACAAGATGAATAAATTTAACCTAATCAGTATATATATAACAATTCTACCAATAACTGAAAATACACACCTTCTTTTAAGATACATACACAACATTTACAAAAATCGGCTATATGATACATCATGAAGCAGTCTCAAATGTTAAAGGATTACGTGTTCAAAATGTGTTCTCTGACCAAAATAAAATCATGTCAGAAAATAGGAACAGAAAGATAAAACTAGAAGGAAAAAAAGGTTATGTTTGGAAATTTGAAAATGTACTTCTGAACAACCCATGGCTTAAAGCAGATATCACAATGAAGATCAGAAAATACGTTTAAATGAATGATAATAATAATATACATGAAACTTACGGGATACAGTCAAAGGTATGTTTAAGATGGTGCCATTTGTGACAACATGGATGGATCTTGAGATATTATGCTAAGTGAAATAAGTCAGACAAAATGGACACGATCATATGATTTCATCCATATGTGGGATATAAAACTAAAAGCAACAAATGAACAGACAAAAAAACAAACTCATACATACAAACAACAGAATGGTAGCTACCACAGGGGAAGGAGGGTGGGGAGAGGACGAACAGAGTAAAAGGGAGTTAAATACAAGGTGAAGGAAGGAAACTAGGCTTCGGGTGGTGGGTACATGACAGAATATACAAATGTGTTATAAGGTTGTACCCCTGAAATTTATATAATATTATTAACTAATGTTACCCCAATAAATTTTATTTTTTTTAAACTTCCGCTTAAAAAAAAAGTTGTGTTTAGAGAAAATGTATAGCTTTAAATGGACATATGGGGGGGAAAAAGACTATAAAACCAATGATTTAAGCATCTACCTCAAGAATTCATTAAAAAATGAACAGTGAATTAAATCAAAAAAAGAGGAAGAAAATAATTCAAACAAAAAATAATGATTATAAAATAAACAAGAGAAAGGTCAGTAAAACTAAAAGTTAATAGTATGAAAAAAACTGAATAATTAATGAATCCTTTGTGACATTGATCAAGAAAAACAGAGAGAAGTCTCAAATAACTGATTCTGAAATGGAAAAGGGATCATGACAATGGCATCTATGACAACAAAAAGATAAGGTGTTAGAAACAACTTTCTGCGAATAAATTTGAAAAATTAAATAAATCAACAAACTCCTGACACACACAAAAATAAAAAATCTGATGTCAACTCTCTCCATATTAATGTATAGAGCCAATAAAATCCTAATCAAAATCTCAGTATATATATTTTTTAGAAATAAACAAGATGATTCTAAAAATTATACGGATATACAAATGGTCAAAATTACGTAACATACTCTTACGGAAAATAAACCAGGTAGAAGAATTTATCTTATATCAAGACTTAATTTAATTAAGACTGTAGTATTAGTGTAAGGATAAACAGATCAATGGAACAGAATAGAGAAATCATACGAGCTATGCATATATATGGGCACTCATTTGGATAATAGCCATAAAGCAATGAAAAAAGGAAAGTCTTTTCAATAAGTAATACTGGATCAACTGGATGATGATTTAACAAAAACAAAAAACTTCACATCATACATACACATGGATCCATACACATAAAAATAAATTCCAGAATTAAATGTTAAAGGTAAAACTATAGAGTTATTAAGAGGTTTTCTTCATGGTGTTGGGGTAGGGAATACTTTCTTTGAAAAGACAATTGAATTGAAAAATGGAGTAAATGAATGAATGAATAAACAAACAGACAGACATGAAAAAGACTAACCAGAAAGGAAAGGCTACATTAAACTAGGGACACCCTGATCAAAAGACACCAGTAAGAAGACAAGCCACAGAGTGGAAAAAGATAGTTGAAATACCGTATGTTGCCATGTATAATGTACATCCACATTTTTGGCCCAATCTTTCAGGGAAAAAAGTCTTTCGTTTAAATTTTTTAATTCAAATTTTTACTTGTTTACATTTAGGGACTTGTTCTTTGTATGATAAAGGAATTATACCATTTATTTTTTAACATATTATGATACAAGAAATTTTAGGTAACAAATAATTACAAAACACAAGAACAGATAAAAAGTACAAGAAGTTTTATGTACCAGTAACAAATTTATGATATTTACGCATCATAAAAGGCCAAGAACTCTTCGTTGTTGCAAGTTCATCGTAATTTCAACAAAACCGATTATTGTATTCCAGGGTATTATTTTGCATACGGATATTGTTATTGATTTCTAGAGTTACACTTTTAACTCATAAGCATAAATAAAAGAATTAAAAACATTTATATAGATATGGAATTAGTACTACCGTGTTTCCCAGAAAATAAGACCTAACTGGACAATCAGCTTTAATGCATCTTTTGGAGTAAAAATTAATATAAGACCCGGTCTTATTTTATTATAAGACCGGGTACCTTTTATCTGTTCTTGTGTTTTGTAATTATATAAGATCTGGTCTTATATTAATTTTTGCTCCAAAAGAGGCATTAGAGCTGATTGTCCGGCTAGGTCTTATTTTCGGGAAACACAGTACCCATGTATACTGTGCATTCTTATTTTTCCCTCACAAATCTGGGCAAAAAAATGCGCATTAGACATGGCAACATATGGTACATATTGACAGACAGAGGGCTTATAACCAGAATACATTAAAAAAACTTAAAACTGCTATAAATCATTAAGAAACCAACCTCTTAATATAAATAATAGACAAGAGATTTAAACAGGCCCTTCATAATAGAGAATATAAATGCATGGAAATGTGCTCAACTTCATTAGTCAAACGGGAATAAAATTAAAACACAAACAGATACTACTACAGATCCAACAAAACTGTTAAAATAACTCATAATATCAAATGCTACGGGATGCCACAGGATACTCTTATACACACCTAGTGGGAATTTAAATGAGTACAAAACACTTTGGAAAATAGTTTGGTATGAAGTTGAACATACACACATTCTATGACCCAGCAATTCCACTCCTGGGGGACGCACACAGGCAAAAAAAGACACGTAGGAAAATGTTTTTAGTACCACTCTTTGTAATACCAAGAATTGAAATAACCCGGCTGCCCATCATCAGTAAACTAGATAAATAAATTGTGGCACAGTTGTATTATGGAATAATATGAGTATATAATAATGAACTACATCTACATGAAACAACATAAATGAATCTCATAAACAATGTTGAACAAAAAGTGCCAGACATAAAAGATTACACATTGAATGAGTCCATTTATACAAAGTTCAAAAATAGGCAAAACTCAAGTCAGTATAGTGACTGTCATTGGCAATTATCCGCATATCTGAGGAATTAAAAGAGAGTAATGATTGTCAGGGAGTATGAGCAGGGATTTAAGGGTATTCTTAATATTATACTTCTTGACCCCACTAGTGTTTAAACAGTCATGTTCTTTTTGTGATAATTCATTGAGCTGAATGAACACTTATGACTTATGTATTTTTATCTATTATCTGATATGAATAAAAAGCTTTAATAAATTTGATCTATCTTACTGGTTTGGGACTCAACTTTCTGGAATATTCTCCTAGGTTCTAAGCTCAGTTTAATGTTGAAAGCTCAACTAATTAAAAATTAAGTCAATTCTTCATTAAGTAGCTATCAAAATGTCAAGTATTAAGCTAAATCTTGACATGGCTACAATGCCAATTATGAGATAAAATACACTATCTCATGCCCTTGAGGTTTTTTTAGTAACTTTATTGAGACATGCCTTACATATTATAAATCCATCCCTTTTATGTGTACAATTCAATGATTTTTCAGTAAATTTACCAAATTGTGCAACCAGTTTTAGAACATTTTCATCACCCCAAAATATCCCTCATACTCATTTACTATTAATCCCCTTCCCTCACCCTACCTTAGGCAATCACTAATATAGTTTCTGTATTTATAGATTGTCTTTTCTAGACATTTCACATGAATGGAACCATACATTATATAAACTATTGTATCCAGTTTCTTTCACTTAACATAATGTTTTTTGAGGTCTACCCAAGTCATACCACATATCAGTAACTTGTACCTTATTATTCAGTGCAATATTGCTGAATAATATTCCACTGTATGGATATACCACACTTTTTATCCATTTATCTGTTGATAGGCATTTGGGTTGCTCCACTTTTAAGCTATTATAAATAATGCTGCCAAGAACATTTCTTGGTTAATTCCTAATGTGTGTGTGTAATACACACACACACACACATACACACACACACACACATATACTCTGAGTAGGAAGCAAGCATGGCGGTCAGGAAAGCCTTTATAGAGAATATAAGACTTGATGTTGACCTTAAAGTGGTAGTTAATATTTGAATATCAGTACCAAATAACTGTGCTTTTATTAAAAATAAATGTCATTTCAAATTAACATTTAATGTGAAGTATGTACCTACTTTGTTAAAGCATCAGATTCTGCACAGCTAGGAAAATTCAATAGATTCTGAAGGACTGAGTTGTGAGCAAATGATTGTATTGTCCAGCCCCACCAATCACATATATTAAAATGTTAAGCTCAAAGCATTAAAATAATTAACAATGAATTTCAAATAAAGACTCATTATTTCTAACATTAAAAATTAGATTAAACATACTAAAAGATGACGACCTACGAATAACTGTATTTAAGTTTAGGAACTTTTTAATGGCACAAAAACACATTCCCTGAATTAAAATGTGAATAAATATATGCTAACTAACCTTTTTAACCTAGGGTGGCCAACTTAATCAACCAACTATAAAGCTAACTCTAAGTCTGAAGGAGAGATGTACTACCAACATATTTATTTTCCTTTAATGTCTCATCCAATACAACATGCCAAAGGTGTTCTTTAAAAAAATTATCTTCATTAATTACACAAGAAAAGAAACACTTTTCCTCGTTTCTTATTTTTCCCAGTTAAGCACAATAGAATATATATCAATGAATATGTGAGTGGCACTGCACAGTAAACACATATCAAAGACAAATATTTCATTCAATAGTAAAATCATGAATAGTTAAAACAATCTCAATTACATGCTTTGGCAATTTCATTAAGATATGAATAGGCATGGTTTTCTTTGAGTTATCCTGTTAGGATTCACAAGTTCTTAATTCTAAAAATGTATGTCTTTTATCAAATTTGGGGAAATTTTGGCCATTATTTCTTGAATATATGTTTTCTACCAGACTCTATTTTCTCATTTTGAGACTATAATTACATGCATGTAAGAGATTTTGTTATTTTTCCACATAGTCTTAAGTTTTCATTAATATTTTCAAACATATTTATTTCTTATTATTCTGCAGATTATATTGTTTATCGATCTTCAAGTTCACTCTTTTCTCTGTCATTTCCATTCTAATATTGAGCCCACTCAGCAAGTTTTTTATTTCAAATATTGTATTTTTCAGCTCTAAATTCCATTTGATGCTCTTTTATAGTTTCTACTTCTCTGCTTAGAAGTTCTAGCTTTCTACTCATTTCAAAAGGGTTTACCTTTACCTCATATGCATAGTTATAATACTGTGTTTCCCCGAAAATAAGACCTAGCCAGACTATCAGCTCTAATGCGTCTTTTGGAGCAAAAAATAACATAAGACCTGGTCTTATATCATACTATATAAGACCCGGTCCTATACTATAGTAAAATAAGACCAGGTATTATATAGATTAGATTAGATTAGATTAGATTAGATTAGATTAGATTAGTATTATACCTAGTCTTATACTATAGTAAAATAAGACTGGGTATTATATTATACTATATTATATTATTTTATATAAGACCCGGTCTTATATTATAGCAAAATAAGGCCAGGTCTTATATTAATTTTTGCTCCAAAAGATGCATTAGAGCTAATCTTATTTTTGGGGAAACACAGTACCTGTTTTTAAGTCTTCATCTGACTTTAATTCCAACATCTGGTTCATTTTGGAGTTGGGATCTATTGGCTGTCTTTTCCCTTAAATTTTGGTCACATTTTTCTGGTTCTTTGTATGTTGAGTGCTTTTGGCTTGTATCCTGGACATTCTGAATATTATGCTGCAAGACTCTGGGTCCTGTTAAAATCCTATGTAGAATATTAATTTTGTTGTTTGTTTTAGTAGGCAACTAACCTGGTTAGGTTTAGGTCAAAAGTTCTGCCTCACTTTGTTATACAGTTCCAATGTCAGTTCAATTTTCAGTTTTGTTGTATTGCTGAGTCTGACTATGTGCAGCTCAGAGGTGAACCCAGTCCTTGGGCCAGTCACACACAGAATAAGATCTTTCTCCAGTCCTCTCCTTACTGGGATTGCCCCCCTACTCTCCAGTTCCCAGGAGCTCCTTTTTCCAGTCCTCTGGCAAGAAATATGAGCTTTTCTTGGAGTTTTAGCTGTCTCTGCTACCATCACGCAGTTCTACGTGAACAGGAGGTACACAAAACACTGAGAGAAAAGAGGAAGAAAAAAATAACAAAGATTCCACACTCCACATCTAGGGCTGTCCTCGGGGCAGAACTAGGGGAGAAAAAGGGGCAAACAAACAGAAACAAACATACAAACAAAAAACAAAGGATTCCCCCTACAGTCTCTGCTTTACAGGGTCTCTCCTTTTCTCTTCTAGTGAGAAATTGAGGTTTCTCTAAGAGTTTCTGCTGCCCTTGCCACTGTGCAATTCTGCGAAGGGGGCTTCTCTGGATCAAATCTGGGACAATAAAGAGGAACTAAAAATGGGCAACTCAGTGCATATGGGTCATTCTTCAAGTTTTGACTATTCTCCCCAGTCTACCCACTATTATTTCCAAGTTGTAAAGAAGCTTCTCTTAGCATTTATCCAGAAGGTTTAGTTGTAATCAGTTGGAGAAACAGGCTATGTGGACTTTATCCTGTCAAACTTGATACACTATATATCCTTCAATCACCGTAAATCCAAAGGACTTCTCAAGTATAATTTCTTATTTATATGCTCACACATTGTTCCAAAATATAAATATGTAATAAAGATAAAAATTATAAACGGGATAACAAAGAACAAAAGAAAATAAAATAAAAATAAAATAGAAGCAGGAAAGAGGATAATATGCAAAATAGAGCATAAAGCCCTTACATTTTCTAAAATTAGACCAAAAATCTGGCTTTAATCTCTCTAACAGCTAACTCAAAAGATGTAAAAACATAATGTTCACAAAATAAAATCAAACCAGGTTATCAAATCAAATACAACTATCCCTGACCCTGAGATCATTCTTAAAATAAACCCTCTAATGAATTTCACAGGGCAATTTGCAATAACTTCCCTAAATATAGGCCACATGCCAAAAGGCAATCAGTAAAATCAATTCCAGAGAAGGTCAATATGATGAGTCCAGATATAAGACTATATAAGATATAAGACTTGGGCTTAAATAAGGGGTAGATTTTATACTAAAAAAGAAATAGATATACCATATATCCTCCAAGCATTGCTCTCTAATATTATTCTTCTTGGCAAAGGTTTTGAAAGGTTCTGCATAGCAGTAAGTTTGAGTTTATACCCCTAGAAGTACTTGGTGGGCAACTATTTTATGTGGCTACTACAAAGACCTATATTTTAACAGTGACCCCAGATGGAAATAGAAGTAGCATTCTCTTATGAAAACCGAGGATCCTCATAAAAAAGACTAGAGTCTGAACTGAAGGAATAACCCATCCAATTCATTAGTAAACCAAGAGAAACCCAGGGATAGAGCCAATTTTTTCTTTCAGAATGTAATGTTGAATCTTCTCAAACATAAAAAAAAAAAAAAAAGAAGAAAAAAAAAATTGGCAACCAAAACACAAAAATATGGTAGCAATACTTTTTTTACTCTAGAAGTTTAATGAAAATGTATTCAAATGCTCAGATTAGCTATACAAAAAGTCCAATAAAGTACCCTAAAATATTTTTTGAGCAATGTTAACTACTTAGTATATCCTCCAACATACAACTAATAAACAAGCGACAAGTTGAACAGCCAAGAAACTAACTTTGATAATTATCTACATAACAAATCTTGAGGCACTTGTACCAAAAACTGATAATCAAAATTGCAAAAACACTTTAAATGCATAATAATCCATTAATAAAATAAACCTTTTTCTGTCCATGATTTTAATAAAATGTATGAAAAACCTTTGCCAACATTTTAAAAAGATCTGTAAATACAAATAATGAAAATCACTAAGATATTTTAATATGAATGCCAAAATTAAAGTGATTAAACCAATCACATGGAAAAACCACTCTTGTTCTCTTAGAGTTGCACTTCAGGGTTACATCAGTTAATTTCCATTGCATAATAAACTACTCAAAACGTAGAAGCATAAAACATGTATTATTTATTCTCTAGATCAGCTAAAAATTTTATATGATCTCAGATGGCCACTAATTTCCGTGGTCAGTGGGATCAGGTAGGTCGCCTGATGGCTTGGGTGTGAGATGGTCTAGGACAATAGTCAGCAAACTTTTTCTTAATGGGACAGATAGTAAACATTTTAGGCTTACAGGCCATAAAGTCTCTGTAGCAACTACTAAACTGTCATTGTAGCAGGAAAGTAGTCACAGACACATATAAATAAATTTGGCTGTGTACCAATAAAAAAAAAAACTATATTGGCCAAAACAAGCAGCAAGCGAGTAAACTCTAGTTTGCTATGCCCTGATCTAGGATGGCCTCACTCACGTATGACAGTAAGTACTTGATAGGTTTACTGCAACTCAGCTGGGATGTCTCCCCTCTCTCTGCACCAGTAGTTTCTTATCCTCCAGTAGGCTAACCAGGGTTTCATGTTGTATCACAGTTCAAAAAACAGCAGGTGAAAGCAAGCCCCAATGTGCATGGGTGCCTTGATTCTGTCAGTGTTCTTAAAGAAAATAAAGTAGGAAAGTAGGAAAATAAAGGAATCCCTCTCATAATGATGTAATTAGCAAATAATACATCTATATGAGCAAAATTATAGAACCGCATTGTACAAGGTACCTCAGTACTCAGATTAAGAGCCAACAATATAACATTAAAATACTGCCCTATTTTTCTGGAACACTGTTGGTAATTTTCATAAATTCATTCTTCACAAACTTAAGAAAAGTAAAAAAGATTTGCTTAAAGTGAAACATTAACATTTTGCCTATTTAAGTTAAGCAATGCGTCTCACAACCACCATTCCCTAAAATAACCACCTAAAATTAGGTTTTGAAAATATACTGCCACACAAAACAGACCCTTTATTCAGGATTTAAAATTTCAATTTACAACATCAAATGGTTAAAACAACTGTGACAAGTTGATCAATATATAGAATGTGAATCTCTAGTTACATAAAAAGGCAATTCTATCCCAACCTTTAAATTATTCTTTTATTCTATGCTTTAAAAACAGATTAGCATTTCCTAATAACCAAGAAAAAACAAATTCTACTAAGGTATCGTCTAAATTCGTAGAATTTGATATAAACAAGCAATCCATTCACTAGCTTTATGTTTTTCTCTTTCTCAAAATATGTGTTAAAAATACTCAAAAGGCATTATCAAAACTAAAAAGAAGTTCATAATTCTAGCAGGGGACAGGTTGATTGATTTAAGAGATTAAGTAGTTCAATTCATTTGTTTCTAAATACTAAAACAATAGACTAAAATCCACAGTAATTAAGTCAGTTCCTAAGAAATATGCACTGCCTGATTGACATTTAAACCCCCAAATTCTTGAATAATGAAACTGTTAAGGGAACTAAATACACAAATCTAGTTTCAATAAAGTTGGCAATATTTTAAAATATTCTGCATAAATAATTTTAACTTTAAGCATTAACATTAAGGAAATGATTAGAACCACATTTTTCATAACAAAGAGGTATAACTGACCTTTATTTTATTAGCCTACAATTTGCTTCACCACTGTTTTCTTAAACCGCTCTAATGGCATATATACCTTGACAACATCCCACAGATGGTTATGATTATGTGTAACAAGACAACAAGCTCATTGAAAACCATTACAGATGCTTAGCTAATGGGATGTCACATTAAATCTGATAGAAGATTAAAAATTTTCTATCAATTATATTATAAACAAAGATATATCACTTGAAATTGACATTCAAACATATCTAAATTCCACAAAAGCACTAGATTAGCAATATACTTATTTAAGAATGAGCTTTAAAAACAAGTGTAGACATTGCACAGCTTATCCTCATCACAGAACTTGCTTGCATCATGTGCCCTTTGCAGGGGAAAATATACATATAATTTTTGCTTTCAACATCTTAGATATAGATGCTTCTAACTACAAAACTCTGGTAAATGTCAGGATTCGATCTGACTACTCCTTACTTCCTCCCTTAATGCTTAATGACTAATTCCTTAGAGATGTCCTTAAAAGCCCTAAAATGTTGTCCTTCGGTAGAAACTTTCACCAGCAATCAATCAGGAGCAAATTAGATGATTGTGTTGAAATGTACTACACTGTTTAAGCTAACAAATGAATGAAGAAAGGTAGTATATCCGAACATATGCCACTACACTGAAGTTGCTAAAAGGGTTTGTTGGAAGAATATTTGGTTTCCAGTGGAGCAAATATGGAATAAGAAGGGACAGTGATAAAAGAATACCAAGTCATATGGAAATCCAAATATAGTGACAGACACAATTATTTTACTAATTGCTAATGAATACAGTCAAGTGGCTTCAAAAAGCAAAACTTTGCTTGGACTACTTCAGGTTTTGACCTTTGCATGAGCAAATGCATTTAAACTGTAGCCCACCAAAATTGATTAACGGCGCCAGCCAAGGCCAGCATGTTAGCTGAAGCTTTTTCCATCTATCACATGGCCCCAAGGATAGTTAAATGAACCTTAAAATGGCTACAAACAGCTCAATGACTACACAGAGTCCTGCCAATTAGAAATAATTAGGCAGTCATTTTGGTGGTAAGTCTTTTTAAGTGCATACATAACGATGCAATGATGCTTATTAACGATCTCATATGAGCTATGCTCAAACAGCCTGAAATAATTATGCAACTATCACAAAGCCTTGCTCATCTCTGTACTTCACCTTAATGCATTTAAAAATCCACTTCATTACCTCCAGTAATTAATCCTCCATTAATTGCAGGAAAAGCTCAGTTTACCAAGCTTCGTTTCTAATTATCTTATAAATAGTTATGGTTCTAATTAATGTGTTCATTAAGATGAATATCTTTCTCAAAGCCATGCTCAGAGCAAAGGTTCCACTTACTCTCTCAAAAGCCTAACTAGCCATAAGGTGAGGCCATTTTGGTTGCATTTGCTTTTATTTTAGTATACTCAACCTCCTAATTGGCATTTAAAATCTAATTTAGAGAAACTTCAAGAAGGCTATTTAGGGGGAAACAGGGGCAAAAAGATATTTTCAAACTCTTTTCCAATCAATAATCTTAAAAACCTTAATAGGAAAACTTTAGTGCATCTTTTTTGACAAAAATTGACTAATACAGTTAAGTACTATAACCAAGTGAATTTAAATTCCATACAAACTTAGCTTTTGCCCCTTCTCTTCAATTAGAAAATAAGACAAGAAAGATAAAATATGCTATTAAAACAAATGCATTTAAATTTATATTAGATTACCTAGCTAAATTGCCACTATAAAACAATGACTCAATATAAATTGTCAGCCATCAAAGAAAAAACTTCCACATATCCGGGGATCACCAATATTTCATATCATTTTGGAAACATAGCTAGTCTATGTTCTTTTTAAAAATAGAAATCTAATTCTGTGCTACAAAATATACAGCACTTAAACACTAGCTAAAAGATACAAAGAAAATATGACGCAAAATCATTCTGTTTGTAAACATGAATATTTTTATAATTTTGTAAATTTTTAAAACAATTGTGTAAATAGTTTAGAAGCACAAAAGAATTAATTTTTAAATCAAGTTTTCTTTTCAATGATTGAAAGAACAAAAACAATTTTTTTTATTTGTGAAATCAAGTAAGTAAAAACCTATAATAAAAAAGTTACTTTGTAATAATACTGAGTTAATAATAAAGCTATAGTTCCACATGTGAGAGCTGTCTCCTGTTTCTCCTTAATTTGCTTTTGCTCATTAATCTTCCTCCCTTGTCTCTTTCCATGTAAGATAAGCCTACAGAACAGTTTCATTTATGAATCTTTTAAAAACCATATTCATTCTACAAGCAAAACTCTAAAGAATTATTAACCAATGTCACCCCAATAAATAAAATTTAAAAAACTCTCAAGAGATAATTTCTTCATACAGACTCATAATTATAATTTTTAGCATAAATTTCTCTAGAATAAACTTTTCAAAATATGCTTTACACAAAACCACTGTGGCTTGTGTTCCCACATTACAATTTCTGATTATAGAGACTAATAAAATTTGCAAGAAGGGTAGATGGAGACTCACAAGGAGAGAAGATCTCATGTATTTTATAGCAACATTCATTCATTCATTCATTCATCCTTCTACATTCTAGGCATCTTTCAAGGTGCTGAGGATACAGCAGTCAATAAGACAGGCAAGGGCTATGCCAGAATGGAGTTTAGAGTCGACTTCTTTTATACTAAAACACTCCTGCTAACTCAAAAGAAACATTGCTGCGACACAAGAAAGAGGTTGATTTTAGCTATAATGTTCAATTACTATAATACAGAGGTCTGTATCAAGCACTCCTTAACTACCAGAGTGTCAATCCCTTACTGTACCCAAAGGACACTGCAGAGAAGACATCTTGGCCCACCCGTGTATTGCTGAGCCAAACACAACATAGGCACCACGTTGTACTATTGTAACAACAACAACAACAAAAAATGTATGTAATTCAGAGAGACATAATATGAATACAAATGGATCTATGAAAACATGAGGTTTGGTGTAGCTACCTTCTAAAATTTAACCACTTCAATGGCACTTTACCTAGTGGTACAGAGCAGAGGTCCTCAGTCTTGGCTTTGTAACACTCCAAGACGTTTCTAACAATTTCAACATGAGAATCATAAAGTGCTCACCACAAAATGTAATGTTAATTCACTTTTATTTTTAAAAATAAGAATTATTTCCAGGGGAAAGGAAAAGGAGAGCAAGTAATGATAAGATAACATAATATCCAAACGATTAAAAATTATTCTTATTTTTTATCTAGAGTAGTTAAGGAGTATCATTTCTGTTTATCCTGAAAGTGTTCAAATTTTAGAACACTCGCATCGTTTACCCTCTCTTTTCACTCCCTTAACCCCACTACACAATTAAATCTAAAGGAAAAACAAAGCCAATGAACATTTTTAGTAACAAAGCTTCCTATAATTACCTGACCAATATTTTGAAAATAATGTTAATATTAGCCCCTCAGAGTCCATTTTTTTCTTGGTCTAAACAAATTTCTTCCAGGCAAACAAATTTCTTCCTGTGTCAACAGTCATAACCATGTAAGTGACTGGAAGCAATGGTTCCTAACAGGGAATAATGAAAAGCTGAAAAAAGTAAGCAATCCCAAAGCTTAGATTCTAGTGAACCAAATTTAAATGGATTGAAATAGGTAACATTCCTAATACATTTGATTAGGCTCTAAATTGAGATCTAAGTAAAATGTGACTTTCCCCTAAGTGCTGGATTGGAAGCAGTGTGAATTCTTTAGCATTACATAGATACTAACAATGAAAATAAAGGCGACCCATTACACAGCCTTAACACGGCTCTTTCCTGGCCTCAGTTAGTGAAGCAGAGGAGAGCACATACCAGTAGGCCAGACTAAAAATAACATTCTATTGAGAAGACTTCTGATAGCCACAGCTCAGTACCATGCCAACCAATGGTGTTAAGTCTCCAGGCACCTTAGTTTCAAGATGTAAAAATCTAGGTATCTTTCACAGATATGATTAACTTAATAGTATTTAGAGAAGCCACGCAAGACATTAAACTAAAGAAACAGCTTTGATTATCTATTCTGTTGTATTTTCTTCATTCAGAGGTGCCAATTATTATTCAAAATACAGTAATTTCCTCCACCCACACCATAGGCAGAGTACTCTTCCTCATCTTTGACTTTGAGGTTAACCTCATGACCTGATTTGGCCAATCACATGACGACAGAAGTGACACTGAGCAGAGGCTTTCAATGTGCTTAGGAAGTTGGACTTGTTTTCCTTTTGTTTGAGTAGCTGCCCACCCAAGGAGGATGAGAAGGCTAAGGGGAAGAGCTAGCCTCAACCCCCAGCCTGTAGCCCAGCCCAAGGAGCCCAGCCTAAATGCGAAGAGGTCCCCGGTGACTCACAGATGCATGAGTTACTATGTAGCATTGTAGTGACACTAGCTGACTGATACAATGACATTATTAGCACCAGAGGGTTAACGCTCTGTAGCCAGTCATCCTGCCAAGGGAAATGAAGAATAAAACCTGCTGGACAACAGGAGATAGGAATAAGACACGGGTTTGCAATCCAAAGTGTTATGAATCCCCAGCTCTAGCCATGTAAGCATGAGCAAGGTATTTGATCTCTGTAGTCTATTTCTTCATCTGTTAAGTGAGAGTAAAATACAGACTTAGAAAATTAGAAAGGTTGCTGCGACAATCAAATAAAATAACCTATGACGATAACACAATTCTATAATACCTAGCATATAGTATATATTCAATAAATTTTAGTTTTCCCTTTATTTTTCTTCTTGGCTGTAGGTCAACCTTTTGTTTTTGTTTTTGTTTTTTAATTTCAACACATTTTCACAAAACGTTTATTACATGTAAATAGGTAATCCCATTTTTTTTACTCAACTTTCAATAAACAACTGTTACAGTAATTCCAGAATGTCTATTTCCGTATCTGACAAGAACCCTCCCCTTTCTCATGGATCTTACTAATCAACTTTCTCTTTCTTGCTATAAATCTCAAGTTTTTCATGATGATACAGTTTCCTACAGGAAAAACAGAAAGCACAGACTTTTGCTTTTTGAGAAGCAAAATCACCATATCTTTCCCTTCCTATTTTTCTTCACATTTATTTCATCCCTTCTTCAAAAAAGGTGACAAATAGTCGTTAAATTATCAACCTATATTTTCTCTATTTCAGAAGAAAAGGGCAGGTTCAAATAATACTTATAAAATTATCTGAGCTATTCAGAAGATAACTGTACAAATTAAAACTTAGTAGTAGGGATTTATTTTTAAAACTTTAGTAAGTGAATGGCTTGGGGTAGTGATGAGTTCTTTAAAAAAAAAAAAAAAACAGAGGCTGCAGGGAAGGTCAGAGACTCAGACACAGACACAATCATTCATAATAAAAGACTTCAGGGGACATTTTAATAACTACCTGTGGCAGGATCTCTCTCATATTCATTATAAAATTCCCAAGGCAGACTTTGCTTTCTCATTCATACTCACAAATATACAAAATGGAGGCTTCCCATCAAATGCAGCACGAGTAGATGCATTTAAACACCAGTTGTTTTATCACTGCATTAATCACCACAGTTTGCAATAAACAAGATAAAAGCTTCATAGAACTGAACACACATATACTCGCATGTGCACTTGTGCACACACACACCAACTCACGAGGCATTAGGGAAAGATTATTGAAGCTAGGTGATATTCACATTTATTTTGAAATGCTTGGCCACAAACAAAAATATAATTGAAAAATGACCAACTCATGAATTAAATAAGGATCTCACTCACACTTAAAGAAAAGCAGAAGAGGGTTCAAAATTTTTAAAAGCTCTCCTCAAAAGGTTACATATATTTGTATTGTATTTGTGTGTTTAGTTACATGATAGAGAATAATGACACAATCATTTATTTAACTCTATTGCAGCCTTTTCATTTAAAACACTCCCAAACCCAGTGACTATAGTTCTATTCCCTTCTAACTGCAAAAATGCATTATTCTCACCTGAATTCTGCTAATCCTCTCCCTGCAAAAACACATAGATGCAGTCAAACTTGGATTTCAAGGCTTGAATTTGACAATGTAACTTGTCTCCTCTATCTATAAAATGGGGATAAATCATAACTCCTTCAAATATTGTGAGGAACAAACCAAAAATGCGTGTGAAAGTGTATTTTGTAAAGCCTAAAGGTCTATACTAATTATTCCTACAATCAATCTTACTGGTTTTCATGGTCTCCTGCCTTTGACACTGACTCCACTGCTTTAACAGCCGCTTTAGATAAACCAAGTTTGCCAAGCAAACAGCCACCAGATTCTGTTCGGGAATTGTCTAGACCACCTCCAATTTGCCCCGATGGCTACTCCTTATTTTTATAGCTTCATAGCCCATCTCATCCACAATCTTGTTCAGCTCCTAGAACTGTTGACCCGGTTTTGACCTTGCTATCCACACACATTCCTTCTTTATGCCACTCTAACTTACAACTTATGGTCTCTGAACTCTAGTTGCAGACATTGCAACCTCAGAGCAGGCCAGTCAAACCACTGCTATGTCTTATTAGACAATGAGGGTCTCTGGGCAGTTACTCCTCTAAACCCAATTTTCTTGGTTTGTAAATCAGAACAAAAAGTAGAAGAGATGGCATCATTGAAAGACAGGGTTTCTGAGGCTATTTTTTGTAGGGAAAAAGATACCCCTATTTCTAAAGACATAAAAAAAATACTCCATAGCTTTGAGACATACAGATCCAGGTTTGTTTCTCTTTTCTTAAGTCCTACCAGCTCAAAATGAAGGAGGACGGAGCAGTTTCAGGTAAACTTACTTTATTCCAAGAGAAAAACAGATAATTCTACAAGGAATGTAATTTGCTGTCTTAGGGAAGCGTTTTAGAAATGTTTAAAATGAATACTAAATAGAATAAGTCTTTTAAAAATATATTATTATTTTAAGATACAGCTCTGGATTTCTTCACCAAATGTTAAGTTAACTTCTATATGGAAAGCAAAGGTAAGAATTCATATACCATGTTTCCCCTAAAATAAGACCAGGTCTTATATTAGTTTTGCTCCAAAAGATGCATTTAGGGCTTATGTTCAGGGGATGTCATCCTGAAAAATCTTCCAGTTATTTTCCAGTTAGGTCTTATTTTCAAGGAAACACGGTAGGTAGTACTTTATCAAGTCTCTGAATGTATCTGTCTATATTTCACCTCATTAAATGAACAGACTAATCATACATATTCTATACACTAGTATTTCTAAAAGCATTTTTGAGCCTGTCTGAAAGTAAGCTGTTAACGTACTGTGTAAATAGAGATAGTTAATAAGCCAGTAAGACCAAAGCACTGATAATCCAAATAGGCTACGCATCCCTTCTTTTAAGTGTTTCTCCAGTAGTGGAAAAAGACTAAACCTACAGAGCAGTTACGACACTGCCAGGACCACAGGGTCTCTTAAGAGAAAGATCTCTTCTGATTCAATCCAGTTCTCCTGACCAAGACGGTCAGAAGTGAGAATTTACAATAAGTAACATTATAACAAAATGACATTCAACAAAATGACACGTTATTCAAGGACCTGTTGTACTCTAGAACCACCAAAAAAAAGTACTTAAGTGTCATAGTCCCAGAGTTGAGTCATACTCTGAGAACAGGCTTTGGGCCTAGACATACTAGTTAAGTTTGTCTTCAAAAATCCAACTTCTACTCTTTTTGCTGTGAGTTCTTGATACAGGTGTAAGACCCAGGTTCCTCCTCAGCAAACCATGATAACATACCTATCCCATGGGCTTGCTCTAAGGATTAAATGAAAAGAACACATGCTAGACATTTTGAATTAGTACTTGGCTCTTAGTAAGTACTAGTTTAATTGGTATATATTATTACTATCATTGTTATATCTCAATATTAATAATCTAAATTTTTAGTTTATTCAGTCTTTCTTCATTTCTTACAACTGTACTGGATTTCTTGTAAAGTTTCAATAACGAGAAATTGAAACTAGAGGCATCTAACTTTTTTAAAATTCTATTTGTTAAATATCATGCTGTTAAGTATTCAAGTTCTTTTATATTTGGGATTTTGTTATGTTTTATCAGAGATATGGCTAGAGAAGAAAGAACAAAAAGCAATACTTTTACAAAAAAATACAGTTTGTAAACATGGATCCCACTCTCGTGATAACCCTGGGATTTTTCATCACAGAAATTTAATCTAGCTAAGATCCCATAGCTGACGAGCAATAGACCAGAAAGAGGTTTTATATACCAATGATTATCAAAACTTACAAAGTCTCTCAAAAACATACCCTTAAATCTAAGAAGACAGTCTTGGTTCACAAAACTTTCTGATAAAGGTTTCACATAATGAATATGAAGTGTGAGGTATTCAGCTTTCCTTAAAGGCCATACTTACTCAAACTCTGATCAAAGTCAATCTTTCTTAGATTGTAAGATCCAACAAGATCTATGATCAAGGGGACATGACTACCAAGTAACACCTCCATCTACTTATTCCTAATACAGTGCCTTTTCGAATCATATCCCCTAGCTTTCTAGCAATCTCCAGGGAACTCTTGAAAGCACCCATTAAGTGACACGACCCTGCAACACAATACCATGCCACATTGCCTTTCTTCAGTTACATCAGAAATGGGGTTAGCAAGAGGGTTTGCTGCCTGCCTTTTCCTGGTGGTGTCATGTAAGAATGAAAAAAAAAAGTTCAAAAAAAGAAACAAGTGGTAAATAACCCATAAATGGAAAAAAAGAATCACTTCAACTAGCAATTCTACAAGGAGAGCGTTCCATACCCATTCCCAAGTCTCTGCAAATAGAAAAGGCTGGAGATCACTCTGATGGTTAAGAGAATGTCTAGAAGAGGCCCTCTGGTAACTGAGACAACACTGAATCTACATACGTGTTGGTATCAAATAAACAAATGTGACTAAGAATAAATCTAACTATGGAGCCACAAACAAGTATAGAAGGTATAGAGAGGAACTTGCTTTAAAAAGAGATTCAGAGGTAACTCAGTTGTAGGTTACCTCGAAAATTTCACTTGTTTTCCTTGGGACGCTACTATACCTGAGAAGTTTACAAAGCTGTTCCTAGATAGGTAGATGTAGGACCTACTTAGGCTTCTTTGTACTTATTAGTCTAGATTTGCCAAGTGTTAGGTTTATTAGATCTACTTAAACCTTAATTAAAAGGTACGCTATAAAGTGGCTTTTAGCCTAAGGTAAAATGTATAAAATAATCAAACACAACAGCAGCCACATACTCAAAAGTGAAACCAGCTCTTTAGATGCAAATAAAAATCAAATTAAATGTAAAACTCTAAGACTAAAGGATCACAATTCAATTTTTAGTTCAAATCTCATCTCCTTCTGATAAGTCGAAGAAATATCTTTAAAAAATATTATATGATCATATGGTACCGCACTTTAGGCAACAGATACAAACAATAAATACTGAGTAACCAAATTCTTGTATAGCAAATTACTTCCCACACAAATCCAGAGATGAATTCCAAGAGAACAATGATGGGAAGAACAATATCAACTTAAGGAGCACAGCTTTTAGTGTTTCAAAACTCTTTCACGAAATGTCATTTGATCACTACATCAGCTCTGTGAAAAATACAGAGGACACATTCAATTCCATTCACTTACCTACTAAGTGCTAGCTACCAGCTAGCCACTAGCAATACCAATAAGGTAATGAACCATCCTGCTTCGCCCAAGATTGAAGCGTTTCTTGGGACACAGAACTTCCAGTGCTAAAACAAAGGAAGTCACCCACGAGCCAGTATGGTTGCTCACTCCAGCAAAAATTAATGACATTGACATTAACTTCAAGGGGCTCACTATTTGCTACTATGATTCCCATGTTTCAGATTTTTAAGAAATGAAGTTCACCCAAATTAAATTATTTATCTAACATCAAACGGCTAATAAAAGAAACAGAGCCTGGCTTCAACTCATATATTATGCAATATCTGAAAAAGAAAACATTTTGTCCCTAACATACGTGATTTTTTAATGAGCTAATCTTTTATAATTATAGCAAATTAAGTACACATATTATGTATACTTATATAGAATGAGATTTAATATTTCCATCCACAATCATAGGCTGCAATTTATCTACTGTCCTTGGGAAAAGAAAAAGCCTAACATGTTTCATTTTACTCCACAATATTAAACATGTTATACAGCTATATAATTTAGTTATATAACTATGTTATATAATTGAAGCATAATGCCAATGACTTCAATTAGGTTTCTTATACTATCCTAGGATATTTGATTATTCATTCGTTCAACAATACCTGTGTACTGCTTACTTACTATATATAAAGACTGAGTCCTCCCAGCACTTCTCTCATACCTAAAACCACAGCATTCGTATAGCATAATCATAATCATGTCTACAGATGTTCTCTCCCCAGATTCTCAGCTCCCTGACAACACTGCCTCTGTATTCACACCAGGCGGCACGAGGCCTGACACCTCGCTGTGTTCACTTACATGGATAAGGATGAAGTACATGGCCCATATCAAGAACAAAACTCTCTAAGAGTTTATAATCTAGACAGAGATGGATATAAATAACCTCACTGAAGTAATTCAAGATAAATATAACATGACTGGTATAGATAATGAAGTTATTAGGAATTTAAAAGAAAGAAAAGCTAAAGAAAAAAACTTTATAAACGTAATTCCAGTCTTTTTTGAAGAGGTAGGTTTCACATTTTTATTAAACAAAGAAACTTACCCTTAAATGATACCCCACATAGAACCCAAATATATGACAATTATATTGATATTTGCTCCAGTTAAAGCAATAATACCCACCCCCACCCAACAAAAAGGCAAAAGAACCCATGGCAGTCCCAGGTGAACCTCCATGGGCTTCCAAAACTCCACAAATTAAGGAGCAGTTCTACCTCCAAATACTTCTCAAAAATGCTTTCCTTCAGCACCACTAGACCAGCCTCACAAGAAATGTTAAAGGGATCTCTTTAAGTTGAAATGAAAGAGCATTAATTACTAACAGGAAAACACAGGAAAATATAAAGTCTCACTGGTAAAGGTAAATACATAAATTCACAATAGTAATGCTGTAAAGTTGGTAGGTTGAGACTTATAAATCTATGAAGGTTAAAAGACAAAAGCAGTAAAAATAACTACAACTAAATTTGTTAACAAATGCACAAGATGTAAAGAAGTAAATTATGACATCAAAAACGTAAAATGTGGGGCATGGAGAGAATAAAAATGTAAAGCTTTAGAGTGCTTTCAAACTTAGTTATCAACTTAAAATATAATGTTAAATATAATGAAAAACATAGTGATAAATATGTTTTATGTAGCTTCATGGTAACCACAAAGCAAAAAACTATAGTAGATACACAAAAAACAAAGAGTAAGGAATCTAAGCATACCTCTAGACAAAGGCATTGAATCATAAAGGAAGAGAGCAAGAGAAAAAGAAAAGAATAAAAGAATTATAAAACAGCCCAAAAACAATTAACAACACGGTAATAAATCCATACTGATCAATAATTACTTTAAATGTAAATGGACTGTTATCTAATCAAAAGATACAGAGTGGCTGAATGGATTTAAAAAAACAAAAAAGACCCAACTATGTGCTGTCTATAACAGACTCACCTCAGATTTAAGGACATACACAGACCGAAAATAAAGGGATGGAAAAAGATATCTCATGTAAATGGAAATGAAAAGAAGGCTGAGGTAGCCATACTTATATCACAAAAAATGGACTTTAAGACAAAGCTTGTAATAAGAAACAAAGAAGGTCAAAATAATGATAAAAGGGTCAATCCAACAAAAGAATATAACATTTGTAAATATTTACATACTCAACATAGAAGTACCTCAATATTTAAAGCAAATATTAACCGACCAAAAGGGGGAGAGACAGAAATACAATAATAGTAAGAAACTTCAATACCCCACTTTCATCAATGGATAATCATCCAGACAGAAAATAAATAAGGAAACATTGGACGGAACACATTACATCAGATAGCTTTAACAGACATTTACAGAACATTGCATCCAAAATTAGCAGAATACACATTCTTGTCAAGTGCACATGAAACATTCTCCAGGATAGATCATCTTAGGTCACAAAAAAAGTCTTAACAAATTTATGAAAACTGAAATCCTTTCAAGCATCTTTTCCTACCACAATGAGATAAAAATAGAAATGAACAACTGGAAAATTCACAAATACGTGAATTAAACAACATGCTACTGAACAACCAATGTGTCAAAGATAAACTCAAAAGAGAAATTAAAAATATCTTGAGACAAATGAAATGGATATACAATACAGATGGATGCAGCAAAAGGAGGTCTAAGAGGGTAGTTCACAGTGATAAATGCCTACATGAAGAAACACGAAAGATATCAAACATACAGCCTAACTTTACACTGCAAGGAACTAGAAAAAGAAGAACAAACAAAGCCTAAAGTTAGTAGAAGGAATTAACAAAGATCAGAATGGAAAGAAATAAAACAGAGACTCAAAATAGAAAAGATCACTGAAACTAAAAGTATTTTGAAAAGATAAAGTAACAAACCTTTAGCTACACTTACAAAGAAAAGACTCAAATAAATCAGAAATGAAAGAGCTGTTTTGTCTGATACCACAGACATACAAAGGATCATAAGAGACTCACTCCTATGAACAATTATACACCAACAAACTGGAGATCCTAGGAGAAATGGATAAATTCCTAAAAATATACAACCTACCAAGACTGAAACAAAAAGAAATAGAAAACCTTAACTGAACAATTACTAGTAAAGAGATTGAATCAGTAATCAAAAATCACCCGAAAGAGAAATATCCAAGATGAGATAGCTTCACTGGTGAATTCTACCAAACATTTAAAGAATTAATATAAACTCTTTTCCATTTCTTCCAAAACAAAAGAAGGGAGAACATTTCCAAACTAATTTTATGACACCAGTATTACCCTGATAGCAAAAGCAGACAAGGACACTACAAAAAAAGAAAATTACAGGCCAATATCCTTAATGAACATGGATGCAAAAATCCTCAACAAAATATTAGTAAACTGAATTCAACAATACATTAAAAGGATCATACACCATGATCAAGGGGCATTGGTTCTAAAAATGCAAGAATGTTTCAATATCCACAAATCAATCAACATTATATATCACACTGACACAATGAAGGATAAAAATCATATGATCATCTCAATAGATGCAGAAAAACATTTGACAAAATTCAACATCCATTCATGATAAAAACTCTCAACGAAGTGGGTATAGAAGGAGTGTACATAAATGTAACATAGGCCATATATGACAAACCCATAGCTAACATCACACTCAATGGTAAGAAGCTTTTCCTCTAATATCAGGACAAAACAAAGATATCCACACTTACCATTTTTATTTTAAAAAATAGTATTAGAAGTCCTAGCCATAGCAATTAGACAAGAAAAAGAAATAAAATGCATCCAAACCAAAATTGAAGAAAACTGTCTCTATTTGCAAATGATATATTACATATGGAAAACACTAAGGACTCCACCAAAAAACTAATTAACAAATGCAACAAACTTACAGTACACAAAATCAATATACAAAAATCACTCGCATTTCTATACACTAATGATGAACTATCAGAAAGAGAAGTTAAAAAAAAACAACCCATTTACCATGGCATCAATAAGAATAAAATACCTAAGGAATAAATTTCATCTAGGAGGTGAAACACCTGTACACTGAAGACATTGATGAAAAATCAAAGAAGACACAAAAAAGATATTTTGTGCTCATGGATTGGAAGAATTAATATAGTTAAAATGTCAAAACAGTACTGTATTGGCATAAAAACAGATAGATCAATGCCACAGAATAGAGCACCCCAAAATAAACCTACACATGTTTAATGGTAAATTAATTTATGACAAAGGAGTTCAGAATATACAATGGGTAAAAGACAGTCTATTTAATAAATGGTGTTGGGAAAACTGGACAGCCACATGCAAAGGAATGAAACTGGACCACTGTTATATAAAAATCAACTCAAAATGGAGTAAAGACTTGTTATATAAAAAGCAACTCAAAATGGACTTTAGACCTGAAACTATAAAACTCCTAGAGTAAAACATAGGGGCAATCTCCTTGATATTGGTCTTGGCAATGATTTTTTGGATTTGACAACAAAAGCAAAGGCAATAAAAGCAAAAACAAACAAGTGGGACTATATCAAACTAAAAAGTTTCTGTACAACAAAGATAACCATCAATGAGATGAAAAGGCAACCTACAAAAGGGGAGAAAATATTTACATATATCTGATAAGTGGCTAATATCTAAAATATATAAAGAAGTAATCCAATTCAATAGCCTCCCCAAAAGAAATCTGATTTAAAAAATGGGCAGATCTGAATAGTGGTTTTTCCAAGGAAGACATATGGATGGCCAACAGGTACATGATAAGATGTCGAACATCACTAATCATCAAGGAAACGTAAATCAAAACCACAGAGAGATAGTACCTCACACCTCACACCTGTTAGAGTGGCTATTGTCAAAAAAACAAGGAAGAACAAGTGTTGGAGAAGATGTGGAGAAATGGGAACCCTTGTGCACTGTTGGTGGAAATGTAAAACGGTGCAGCCACTATGGAAAACAGTGTGGAGGTTCCTTAAAAAATTAAAGATTGAGCTCATATGATCCAGCAATTCCACCTCTGGGTATTTATCCAAAGAAAATAAAAGCGCTTGCGCAAAAAGATATCTGCACCCCCATGTTTATTGCAGTATTATTTACAACAGCCAAGATATGAAAACAACTTAAATAAGTGTCCATCAATGCATGAATGGGTGAAGAAAATCACACACACACATGTGCACGCGCGCGCGCACACACACACACACACACACACACACACACAGAGGAATATTATTTGGCCAGAAAAAAGGAGATTCTGCCATTTGCATCAAGACAGATAAGAGCTTGAGGGCACAGCGCTAAGTGAAATAAGTCAGACAGAGAAAGATAAATACTATATGACATCACATACACGTAAATGGAATCTTAGAAAAAAGAACTCATAGATACATGAAACACACTGGTGGTTGCCAGAGGTGGGGAAGGGAAGTGGGCAAAATGGGTGATGGTGGTCAAAAGGTATAAATTTCCAGTTATAAGATAATGACCCAAATGAGACTATCTGATCTACAGGAAGCCAGTCCACAGGCTGGCCAGCAACCTTGGTGTAGTTCATCACATGTAAGAGCTCTTAGTTGAGCCAATCAGATTCCCTCATTCAGGATTCTGAACCAGCATATACCAAGAAAATGATGCGTTAAAAGAAAGAACAAAAGCTAAACTACAAATATCAAAGGAGCTTTAATGGTCACTGAATGTGCCATATTTTAAACATTTAGGAGTACAGGTATACTCCTCAAAAAAAAAAAAAAAAAAAAAAAAAGGTCGGATGGCTCAGGTGGTTAGAGCATGAGCTCTTAACAACAAGGTTGCCAGTTCAATTTCTGCGTGGGATGGTGAGCTGCGCCCCCTGCAACTAAGATTGAAATCGGAAACTGGACTTGGAGATGAGCTGCACTCTCCACAACTAGACTGAAGGCCAACGATTTGACTTGGAGCTGATGGGTCCTGGAAAAACACACTGTTCCCCAATAATAAATAAATAAACAAGCAAACAAGCTATTAAGGTTAAGAAAACAAATACTCAGTAGTAGGTGAAGAAGTCAGAATGTGTAAGCTGAAAGCAGAGCAAATGTATAGATAGCAGCTGAGGCAATCCAGTTCTGGAGAACTGAAATGGAACCCACAAATATCTTGTTGCTGAGGATCTCTGGAGAAGAAAGAAGAGCTTAGAAGAAAAGATTATGGTGGTCACAACTTTGCAAAGTAGGCAGAGCAATTACTAATCACAATTTACAGATGAATAAGCAAGCACAGATAGAGGTCAAGATGATATCGCTTCTAAGTCATGGAAAAGGAATAGAAACCAGTTACAAGTGTAACTCCTAGTCTAACATTATTGCTATTTTATTGTACTGTTTCTCTGGCTCATGTCTAAGGCTTCTAACCATACCCCCCTCACCCTACACACTCACCTTTCAAGTACACACTTGGGTCTCGTACATTTTATAAGGAAAATGATCTAGTTGCTCCTTCAGCCCAACTGAACCGTCCAATGATCCCCATACAATTATTGATACAATGCTTGCAAATAGTCTTGAATCACCAAACCAGGAGAGCTAAAAAGGTGACAGATAAATGGAGCTATGTGAGAAGCACACAGTTTACTCTTTCCAAGAAAGTATCTCTGAAACAATCCCAGATGATAAATAAATATAGATCAATTACTATGGTTAACAGTAACATTTCAGAGCACTCAGAAAAAGACCAGTGCCAGTCCATGAACTATAGGACAAATAAACAGAATATGAGGTTAGAAGCTTTTACAGTGACTTGATATAACTACAACATTTTTTTTTTGCTACATTTTAAAAAATATTAGTCTGCAATGGATTGAAAATTTGGGGAAGGGGGACCGGAATAATGTCCTTTACCACAGATACTCTAGACTTCATAAAATAGAATTAGTTTCATTATACAGCCACATGATAATATGAGAATTTCTCATCTTGTTCAACTGAAATACTTTTGAAAACTACATTTTTGAATTTGAAAAAAATTTTTGAACAAGCCAGACATGTAGTAAGAAACTACATTGTATCATTCAAGAAAGATGATTTTTTAAATGTGTTCTTTGGAGGCTGTTTATACTGTATACTACTTAACCACATGGAAAAGTAATCTTTCTATTTCCTTCCAGGCTATAACAGAAATGAAAACTGATACCTTGTGGTCAAGGATAAATTTAAATTTATCTCTTTTGAAACATGAAAAAATGAAAAATGAATTTTTAAAAACGATATGGAACTCAGATTTCCTGAAGTGTGACAATGGCTTAAATGTGGAGGGAGGTATATACAGGTAAGAACCTAAGTAGATGGCTAGAAAATTAATATCAAAACACAAAGTTAATAATGGCATTGTGTCATGTTAAGAAATATGTCACATTTTTTAAGGATGTAAAGTGAAAAGTGTGTAAAAAAACACAGTGCCCAAATCTACATTGAAATACTTCAGCAAAGAAAAGGCAGAAAAAGAGGAGAAAGGGAAGGAGTAGGGGTTGGGGGTTGGGAGTTGGGGGTAGGAGGAGGAGGAGCAGCAGCAGCCATTGACAAAAACCTTAGTAATTGCTGAATCCCAGTCATGGGTACTATTTTATTCCCCTAATCTTGAATATGTTTGAAATTTTCTTAATTAAAAAAAAATTAGTGGATTACCTAAAAATATTTATATTTCTAAAAAAAACATTTTAAGAAAGAATTTTATTCCATCTACAACACCTTAAAATTTAAAAATAAAGCCCATGCATTTATATTCTCTGACAGATATTACAAAGTGCCAACAAGGGAAATACTAAAAAGTATTTTTAAAAAGAATACCAGGGAGCCATGTAGATCTAGTTCAAAGTGTAACTACACAGAATCAGAGTCATATATTTTAGCTTTTCCAAAGCTAATAATAATAAAAGCCATCAAAGTAGCAGATATATGTCTTTAATGATAACTTAAGAGCTTTTGGCTTTGTCATCTAAAGTTTAATTTCCCACAGTAGTCAATTAGAGCTTGGTAATACTCTCTTCAGTGGATAAAGCTTGAGGATATCGTGGAAGCCTTCTCTATCACCTTCCTTCCTTCTTTGTTATCTATGATTGAAGAAGTTCATGTTTTTTGTTATTTTCATTTTCTTTAACAATATCAGAAATCTATGAATGCTAAAAAATTAAGAGACTATGATGACAACACACTTAATGCAATCATCATCACCAAAAAGAACTCTTCCAAATTACTGATTTCTTGACAGACATGAACCAGTCATGTACAAACCTTGATTTCTAAGACTTTAAACAACTGAGTAAAAAGTGAATTCCAAAATATTCTTCACTTAAGAGAAAAATAAACAATGCTCCGACTATTTTACATTTATTCATTCTTACAGTGGCATTAAAGGGCTATACCATACCACCTCCTAGAAAATAAAAATGCTTGATGTGTAACATTTAACCCATTATTTTTCAATTAACACCCCTCTTCAACCTTTTCTAACAAAGTGATAAGGCTGTATGTGATGAACAATTTTAAAACCAACCTGAACATCCTTCGAAGATTTTGTCTTACAATCTTTAAAAACACATTATTAGTATTTTTCTGTAATGTTCCCTCCCAAGACTCCAACCAATCAGCCAGAATTTTAGGAATCAAAACACAAGCTCAGAGTTGATTTGGTCTGGCTTATACTT
Source organism: Rhinolophus sinicus (assembly GCF_057876585.1). Taxonomy (NCBI): domain Eukaryota; kingdom Metazoa; phylum Chordata; class Mammalia; order Chiroptera; family Rhinolophidae; genus Rhinolophus; species Rhinolophus sinicus. The sequence continues at coordinate 27,996,680 of NC_142517.1, read as the reverse complement.
GACAATGCACACAACTCTTCTTCTGGAGGTAAAGAGCATCAAACAAAGGTAAGACTTTCAAAAAGCCTCGTAAACAAAGGTCTCAAGTAGAGACTATTTTGTTTTAAATACCTGTGTTGGAAATAGGGAATTTAACGATTCGTTCAAGCCACTGAACCAACTATTAGGATTACTGAAAGTTACTATTAGGCAAATACCATGACAATAGGAACTGATGATACAAAATTAGTAACATTTGATCCCTATCATAGGGGAGGGAAGCTCAGGTAACGTAACCTAAGACACAAGTAGAGAAAGGAAAGTTTGAAAAAAAATGGCATTTTCTTCATTGGTTGGTATAAAAAATATATATACAGTTGACTCTTGAACACCACCAGCTTGAACTGTATGGGTCCACTTATAATCGTGTGTTTTTTTCAATAAATACTGTAAATGGTATTTTCTTTTCCTTATGATTTTCTTAACATTTTCTTTTCTCTTTATTGCAAGAATACAGTATATAATACATATAACACACAAAATATGTGTTAATCAACTTTATGTTATTGGTAAGGCTTCTGGTCAACACTAGGCTATTAATAGTTAAGTTTTTAGAGAACCAAAAGTGATACATAGATTTTCAACTGCATGGGAGAGTCAGCACCCCTAACTGTACTCCAAAAGTACTCCACAATGAACTATTCCAAGATGACTATAGAATCAAACTCATTTAACATGTCTATAAGTTACCTAGAATAAACAAATACCGAAATCTTCTCATGTGAAAATGATACGGAAATAGCAAACCTAACAAAATTCAACGGAGAGAATAAAGAGAGATCATACAAAGAAACAAGTATCTGCAATGAAGGTAAGCACAATATAACAGAACTAATGGGTAATAAAGTATATTCTTTCAAACAGTCAGAATTAATTTCTTGAAAATCCTCATGGTAGGAGAATTCTTAGACAAGAAACCCATAATCTTAATTTTTAATGTGATTGCAAGACAATCTACAAAGCTTCATAGATATATTTCACGTTCATTAACATAACAATACACAAAACAAAGAACCCCAAAGACATTTCCTTGCCCTAAATTGGTACAGAGCTATACTTTTCCATTTATCTTTGAAATTAAGAGAAGATATCCTACTAAGGCTGAAACAGACAATAATGTAACTAAAATAGAAACAGAAGGAAGTAAATTCCAGGAAGGACCTGCGCCTCTCGTAGCTCACAGATATTTATACTTACATAGTCATTCAAGTTCGTTTCCAAAAGTTGCTTGAATGTTTCTGGCATTGGCAGAAACGTTCTTACCTAGTGTGTCCATGGAGTTTTAGGACGTCAGTGAACACCCCCTAAAGGACATGGAACACTATGTACATAAATATATGAAATTTTCTGGGAAGAAGATCTATGGTTTTCATCAGATTCTCCCTTTGACATCTCACTTTACATCTGATATGATCAAAGAAAGGTTAAGAATCAACCACGAACCAGATTCTCCTGCTTTTGACACACCAATAAACCTGGAATTTTCTCTACCCTTTGAATAAAGCTGTGGACTTCTTTTGAAAACCTCTTTCCACTTCATTATTGGTTATAGTAATTCATTCACACCTCATCTGAAGGTCCATTCTTAGACTCTGCTTATACACCTCCTCAAAATAGAAACTTTAAAAACCAAATCTGTACCTACAAATTTCTATGAAAAGCTTTGCTTTTTAAAAAACATTTGTTACAAAATCTAGTTAATGATTTTACAAATTAATAGGAATGCTTTGTGGTGCTACAGCTCCCTGGTCTCCCACCTGAGAGCTTTGCTTCCTTAGTCTGTATTCCACAAGCTTGATGATGGGAGAGTCATTATAAATCCTTTTGGCAAAGAGTCCATACTCTGTGGAGTCTGAGCTGACAATACGCCTTTCATTTCACACTGTCATGGCACTTTATGTGTAGCACTACTAGACATCCACTTCGGCAGGAATAGCTCTGACAGCACAAACAACATTCTTTTTAATCTCTTCTTGCCCAATATCGTAAGGGTTACAAATACCACATGGTAGTACACATAGCTCAATGATAAAATATATAAAATATAATATATTTTCATGACACTTAATATGTATGTGACCAATAGCCTAAGAAGCAACTGGCAAAAGAACAAAGGTGGAAACAAGTGACCCAGATGTCCAGCAGAGGTTCTGAGAAACATGTACGGTACAGAAGTAAATCTACATTATACCTGAATTTCAAATAAGGCAAACTCATAAATGAGTAGGGATTACTATACTCATAAAATAAGAGAGATCTGGAATGAGATCTGGTAGTCATTATACACTATTTCCTGAAGAGTAACATTTCCAATGTGCCGTTATAGTCAGAAAGGCCAACTGTAATAGTGGCCATTAACAGAAAGCATATTGGAAACAGAAAAGAAAATACTACCTAAGTCTATTTCTTTTGACAAGAACCAGACAATGCATGTATGTGAAAATAAAATTATTAGGAAGGTAAGGGATGGGGGCCTTCCACTTGAAGGTGAACTATAAAACTTCAGAATTTTCAGCCTGGAAATAATGCTGAAAGGTAACTGGCACAATATGCATAGATTCCTAAGGCAAGAGGCAGTGACAGAGTGTGAACATGGATTATTTCACAAAAATTAGAATAACTAATAGAAACTCTAAAAAATCTAGATTGAAGAAAGAAATAATTTATAGAGTAGATAATACCAAAAAGTTTTTTTTATTTCTTGTCACAATCATCTTATAAGGAAAAAGACTTACTATGTATTTCAACAGATGGTAGAAAGATTAGAATGCAAAATGTCCTTCCCATATATAACTTCAAGAAATGAAGACTATTTATAGGATTTCAGCAAAAGTATCTTTATATATTAATTTCATATCTAATCTCTGTGAATGCAAAGTTTATTCTAAGTATTTTTAAAAACCCACTAGGAATTACTGAAGTTCACCACTATCAATAAGACACAATTTAATATGAGGTCACAGATGGTATTAGTTGCACTTCCTGTTGTAGTTGTAAATTATAAAGCTTACCGCACCCACAAGATAAACATGCTTATGAAAAAATATTCATTCTCAAAAAATATAGATCGTAAGCTCTAGAACAAAATGTCATTAAATATTAAGCACTGTTTCTATAAAACAGAACAAACATGATGATCTTTTAAGAAAAAGACTTATAAATACATATTCTAGAATTCTAGATCCTTTCCTCACCAAAAAATGAGTGAAATACAGAAGAAACAAAATGAAAGTAAAATGCATAACCAAGGACTCCTTTACTTATAATCAACACCACTGTAAGAACATACAACAGCTTACCTACTTCTAAATCATTTTGGTATTTTAAGTAATCATTATCAATATTTTTGGCAAGATTCTATAATTGTGCAATTTCATAGGAATGAATAGGAGGAAATAATTTCATTCTCAATAAATTATCCTCCTCCACTACACACATCATGAGATATTATTTTCTACCTTGGGTTATACCATGATAATGTAAAAAAATTAAGTAGACAAAGATAAAGAGAAAAATCAGAACGGAAATCTATGTCAATAAGCTCATCTAGGGCAGGGACTAATTTAAGTGTCTGTCAGTATTCAAGAAGCCACCCAATAAAAGGCACTGGCAATTTGTTGTATCCAATAGTGGTGCCTATGGCAACCCACAATGGTAAATTCTGGCCTGGGCTCTGCCCAGGAAATAGAGCATTCCCTACATAGCATCTGACTTTCCTCTGTTGCTCTACAGTATATGAGGCACAAGAAATAGCAAGAAATTCAGCTCCTGCTGTAATAAACTCACCTCAACCAAAAGCATGTATTAAATGGTTTTAACTTGATAAGGTAGTCAACGTTGCATAAAGAAGTACAGTCAGCAAAAGAAGAAGTACAGTCAATATCTGGTTATCTATACTAGTGAAGAGGAGCAATGGAAATCAAAAGAGATAGACCATCACTCAGCTGTTTAGTCACCACCCCACTCTGCACAACAGTGAAACTGGCTAACACCCAGAAAAGTAGGCATAATTTAGCTAAGAGATAATGGGCCCATTCAGTCAATTCAGGACTCCCCAAACGAGGTTGCCTACAACACAGCTGCCCTGCTACGTAGGTGGAAATCTGGACAGCAAAGTGCTCCGACATGAGTCAAGAACAGAACTAGAATGGCACTGTAATTAAAAAGCTGAGGAGAAATGTCTATGAAAAAATCTACTTCATCATTAGAGACACACAGTTCTTATTTGTGCCAACTAAGAATCTGGGTATTCTTAATCTACTAATTTCTGAAGGTGAAGACAACTATGTATTTTTTCTGTACTTCATTTGGGCCTAAACAACAAATGTTGATGTGAAACTATTAAAACTGATTTAAAATACCTGAAAATGGGAGGGGCATGTCATAAAGCAAATTGTCAAAAAAAAACAGCATTCATTTATTTAATTGACCCAATACTACAGAGCTATATAAAACGTTTTATCCAAAAATTGGGGGATTTCATGGCTAATACCTAACAGTTCACCTTTTGACCAAGTTGGATTATATGTTATAAACCTATAAAATCTTAATTAAAAAAAACAACACTTAACAGAGAAGTAGAAGATGGGATGAGGGGAAAGTACCCTGTTTTTAAAATGAGCTCATTAATTCCAGAGAATTAATAATTAAAAATCCATCTGTTTTGAATGTCAACGCAAAACTGCTGCTCATTCCAGTCAAGGGCATATTAATAAAAATAAATAGACACCTGAATTAAAGTTTACTTTATCCATCCTTAGACCCAAAGTCTGGGTTTCATCTTCATTTTGGATAAAATTTTATAAATATACACTACCTGAGTTAAATAAAGAAACAATACAAACACACTTAGCTGTGTGCTTATAGGAATATAGCAGATTTTTAAAACAAACTAATAACCTCTTGTGTTTATGTACAATGTCATTTTATGCTCTATTTTTTTTCCCCAAGCAGAAAACTCACTTTCAGACCATCTGTGTACAAGAACAATGTTGCCCAGCTTTGCTCCTCCAGAATTTTCTCTTCCTTTGTAGATCCTGTATGATCTATGCCCATTTAAAAACTGCAGGGGGAAAAAACACCTTGTGAAAAGAGAAGCCATAAAATCACCACACACTTAGGGAACCACTTCAGCTGCCACTACTTGGTTACCCTGGAATTGACTTCTTTAGTCTCAGCTTCCTCATCTAAAAGAAAGAGTCTAAAGTAACATTTTAGCCCAATTCCACATGTGTAGCTCTCAAGGGCCTCACAGCCACTTCTTCAAGTTATAAATCAGATAAACAAAAATTTGCATAAGAAGAGCATTTCCAACACAAATGCACAAAGAATAAAAGCTCTATAGAAAACTAGAGCAAACTAGAGGTCTGTAGGGAAGCAAGCAGAAGCTGACCGATTAGGTAATAATGTCAATGTGAGTAAAAGTTCAGTTCCTTGAAGTAGGTTTAATTATTCTTTTGGAGCACAGTTACAAGGCAAAATAGCATGCACATCCATTAATTTAAAAAGAAAAAGTCGAAAGTGAAAAATTATAAAACGAAGTTTTTGTTTAAATGACTGTACATCGTCAAACTCATCCTCACACAATTCAGAAACAGAATTAGAGCTAGAATGAGTTCAATACTCATTTTATAAATGAGGACACTGAGATTCAGAAAGGCTGATCCAGAACTTTTTCTGTAGTATTTCTAATTTGTCATTAATGTCATCTCCTATGATTTCAAATTAGTTTCTCCATAATAGAAGTGAGAATCAAGCAAGAAGAGACGATTATTGAGCTGAAACCTCAATTCATAAGCTGAAAACTAATACTAACTGCATACCCATGTTTCTATAACAGTAACTACGATCAGCTTTAGGAAGCTTGCTAAATTCCACGGTTACGAGCTGTGAGTACTACGTATAATGGAAGAACGTATCCATGTCTGGGTGGACAGAGAAGGTCTTCCAAAGAAATGTCTTTAAGCTGAGACCTCAAAGATGAACACGAGAGGATGAGAGAGAGAGAAAAGAACATTTTGAGCAGAAGCAACCATATGTTTAAGAGCTGTGACAGAGAAAAAAGAACTGTAGAAAAACTATGACTGGGATTAGAAAGATGTGATTGAAAAGGCACCAACCAACCAGATCACAGAAGGACCTCGGGCTTCAACAACATTTAGATTTTATTCTAAACCACTGAAATACGGAGGTACTATCAGATTTGCATTTTGGCTGTCATATAAAGAACGAATTGGAGGGGAAACTCCAGAAAACTATAAAAAATGTACTCTGTAATTTGGAAATGACTGTTTTCCCTCTTCAAATAATCAGAATCACATTCTGGGCCTCACAAAACAATTTGTAGCAATTTGTAGCAATAAACAGCACAGTTAAGAACTTACACTAAGTTCTAAAATCATGTCTTTTAGCTGATACAATGATGTTGGTTTATCAAATATTGAGGTCGTAATCCCAAAAATAACTTTCATTTAATTAAATGAGCTTTGAGGAACCCAGGAATACTAACACATTGATCAGAATTTTTATAAAGGGCTAGAAAAAAATTATCAATGAATTCATCACTACTGGTTTCAATCACCTGACTAGTTTGCCATACCTCACTTCAAATGTTTTCTATTACATACTTAATAAAAATTATGTCATAAAGTGGGCCAGCCGTGTGGCTCAGGCGGTTGGAGCTCCATGCTCCTAACTCCAGAGGCTGCCGGTTCGATTCCCACATGGGCCAGTGGGCTTTCAACCATAAGGTTGCTGGTTCAACTCCCACAAGGGATAGTGGGCTCCGCCCCCTGCAACTAAGATTGAACACAGCACCTTAAGCTGAGCTGCCTCCCAGATGGCTCAGTTGGTTGGAGTGCGTCCTCTCAACCACAAGGTTGCCGGTTCGACTCCCGCAAGGGATGGTGGGCTGCACCCCCTGCAATTAGCAACGGCAGCTGGACCTGGAGCTGAGCTGCGCCCTCCACAACTAAGACTGAAAAGACAACAACTTGACTTGGAAAAGAAGTCCTGGAAGGACACACTGTTCCCCAATAAAGTCTTGTTCCCCTTCCCCAATAAAAAAAAAAAAATCTTTAAAAAAAAAATTATGTCATAAAGTATAAATTCTCAAGAGGAAGAAAAAGACATTATACATTGGACTCAAACAGTATAATTGATAACTCCACGGATCTTTGTCTCTCATATACAATATAATTAAAAGTTAATTGAAAACCTTTCCAAAGAACCTCTTATTCTGCCAGTGTTAGATATAGACCTCCTCCAGAGAGGAAGCAAAAGAAAGTTCTTCCCACTTATACACTGTCAAGGACAAAAGTAGCACTAATCAAAAGATTCCAGAAAAAAAAAAAAAAAAAAGATTCCCAACAGGAACACCCTGACATCAACTAATATTTCACTGATAATTCAATAGAAGAAAATTCACTATATACAGCCTTGATTTTTGTGAAATGATTGATCTGTCAGGGATCTTTCATTTGCCATTCAAAATGACTAATCTATAACATACTGGGAACTGTGCAATGCAAATTTTTCACTTAAAGTTAACAATGTAATTTTATAAGTCAAAACCAATGTATACAAAATAGTCGTATACAAAATACTCGTATACATACAAGCAAGTTTGGTCTCTGAATGTATAAGTCTATAAAATCAAGAAATGAAGGTAAATGCTCTTTAAAATAATCTAAAAGAAAAAACATTTTAATTTTACTGGGAGTTAGGATGCTTATCAACAAATGATTGGGAATTAGCCTGGAAAAACAAGGCTAAACCTATCTTAAACAATAAATAATCATTAAAGAGTCTTCAGACATAGGTTAAAATATTCTTCTCACATAAATTTTTACATAATTCCACCCTTACCATTCTAACAAAGTATTATGCTCTAATAAGGACTATACTAATCTTCAGCCAGCAATATTTTCAGGCTGATATTATTATTCTCATTTCCTTGAATAATATCCATACTCCAGGGCCATTTTCCTTCTCATATTCAATATCATGCATGCTTGTATCAAGGTTCCTTTCTTCATATCCTGTCACAGTATCAATCACTGCCTCCTGTCCACTCAATCCACTTTTGATTTATCAGCCGCCGTCTTTCTGGACTCCATAACTCGACCCAAACCATTTTAACAAGACATTGACAAATAGCACCCAGTATCACATCAACCTGTTCCACTTAGTAAACTAAGACACAGTAACTGTGACATCTCTGCATAAGTATTCCATTCTATTCCCCAGACTGATGTATATTAATGAGGAGATGGTATTTGAAATGCTTCTTCCATATCAGCATCTAATATGATCAAATTAGGAAATGGGATGATTTATTAAATTTTGTAGAGCTGAAATATTTCTTTATATCGCTATATGTGTGGTTTCAGAAAGTGAGCTGTTGCTTTCAATTTTTCTACTGAGGATGTGCCTGCATTTCACAGACGAATTATTGTCTTTAAAAAGATTGCAAGAAGGCAAAATGTTATTAAGCAAATGCTCAGTAAAACAAACTAAATCAGTTTTAAAATTCCTAATTTAATGTAAATCTTGGTTGTTTCACTGAAATTCAGTTTGTGATCTTATTAAGTCATATTTGCATTGTACTGTCTTGCTGTAGGACAGTTTTAAATTTATAGCATTACCAAGCAGCTTCACTTCTTGACTTTTAAGATATGTCCTCAATAAAATAATTGCTCTATAAGCACGCATTTTGTTCTTATTTTCAGGTATAAGACAAAATAAAGATCAATGGGTTAATAAAAGAATAAAATAAAAATACAAAATCAACTATTTGGGTCATTTCTATGATTTTCATAAGTAGATGTTAAAACATTTTCATTAAAGTGCTCCCCAACTAAAGTTCAGTAACTGTTTACACAGGCAGTTTAAACTTTAAACAATGAATTAGTTTTTCATCATATTTGTATATGATTCAGACTAGAAATGAGAAAGAATAAATTATAATACATGTTTTCCATAAACAGATTCTCATCTTACCTCATCTTCTATTTTCCAGATATCCATATATTCCAGAAGTCAAATTCTACCCATCTTAAAACTACAGGCTTTCCAAATACAAAATCCACATTTCACTGTTATGAAGGCTAACCTTAGCATATTGGGCTTATTATTCAGTAGTTTCCTAATGGAGCCACCAATGATTAATTTTGGTTCATGGACAAATGAAAAAATTATAAATAAATGAATTCTGAAGGAGCTCTGATTTCATTCATTGATTAGAAAATACCTATAAAACTCAATAAAGCAATACGATGCAGGTAACATATGAGAAGAAAGAATACATTACAAAAACAAGAAAAGGATCACCCAGTAAGAAATTGTGATTCCCAGATATTTATTACTTAGACTTTATTATGTGAACAAGAATCATTTCTTTGATTACTTATTTATGCAGCAATAATCTTATAATTTTAAAGAGACTACTCTAACTTTTAAATTTAAAAAAATTCAGCATTAATCAAGTTGAAGAAATGCTACATGGTTAAAATAAAGTACAATCTTTCTCTTGAATACTCAGAAAAGAACACCAAAAAAAGTGAGATCAGAAATGCTGTCCTTTGTTCCTTAAATAGATAATCAAGGCATGGAGAAAATGAGAATTAAACATATTTTTAAAATCTGTTAAACTAGCAAAACATGATAAAATAGAAGCAAACTCATAACTATATTGTAGTACATAGTATGTAGGAATAATAATTAAAATAATTTTTTTTTAAAAAAACCCTAACATTTTTACTGGTTTTTATAATTTACATAGTACTTTCAACACACTATCTTATTAGACAAATGGATTTTCAGAAATTATGGTACACTCATTTTCCAATTAATAAATATTTCTTATTCTTCTCATAATAGCACATTCTTAATAAAAATTTTCCTAATTTTCTCTGGCAGCTACTATCATGCTCTTCCCTAATGCCCCTCACACTTGTAGTCTACAGGATACAAATTTAAACTGCCTCATTCAGTGTCTGTCTGCTCCGTGTGTGTGTGTTTGTGTGTTTGTGTGTGTGTGTGTGTGTGCTCACGTGTATGTGGTGTGCTTCTCTTATCATCACACTTAGTCTAAATGTCTCTTGAGTAGACACCTATGTAGCATCGAAGGGAAAAGAAATCAGAGACAGGTCAATTAAAACATTACACTTCATGGAACAAGAAAAAAATGTTTTAGAATTCATTCGTTTCTTCAAATTTTAAGTTAACTCCCCAAGTCTGCAGATAGAAGAATATGGCACTATCTATGTATACGGACATATTTGCAGCATAAAAGAGAAAAAGAGAAAATGAAACAAAACTATTCATTAAAGAAATGGCTGATTTCAAATGCCGTTCCTTGTGTTTACAAAATATAGCAAAAGTCTATATACAATAACTGCTATATAAATAGATAAATACTTGCTATTTTATAAACATATTTTTAATTACTCTAGAAAAACCTAACATCAAAAAATGAAATTTGAAAGTATTATTATTATAAGTTCCTACTGAGAATATGTTATATTCATACATATGTAGTAACAGCATGCACAATTTTAAGAAATCACCTAAGTCAATGATTACCTCACATCACACAAAAAGTTATTTAATTTCACTTCTTGAATCAAAATCAAAATCTCTCTCTATTAAGAAAAAATTATTCATGCCAAAGAGCCCAGAGAGTCAATAACACTAGGAAATATTTGTCTAAGAATGCCTAGCTCATTACTAAACCTGTAAAAATCCTCAATGCCAGCTACATATAAAGGGCTGTTTGGATATGGTATAATGTATAGCATTATTTTAGCTCCATGTGAGGCAAAAAAGGAAAATCAAGCTGACTGTGTAATCTTCAACACATAGACGTGACTAGCAAAGTTAGAAAACAAATCAAGAGATGAGTGAGAACAAAAACAAGATGAAAATGTATCAGAAAATAAACCATAATCATCTCAATGAATAAGAAAGGCATTTGACAAAAGCAACACCCTTTTTTCCCCCAAAAAAAATTATCAGCAAACAAGAAATATAGACAGTTCTTCTTCAGTTTTATAAAGGGCAGCACAAAAAACCTACAGCTAACGTAAGATTTGAAGGTTAAAGACTTTCCTCATAAGATAGGAAAGATACCTTTCCCACCACTTTTCTTCAACACTGTACTGGAAATCCTAGACAATGCAAAGAGCCAACAAAACTGAATACATGACAAAGTTTAAAGACAAGAAGTATAACCCAATTATACTTTTTGATTGTTTTTAATTGCAATATGATTGTTTTTGCAGAAAATCCTAATACTCAAAATATCTACCAGAACAAGTAAGAGTAGCAAGGTTACAAGATTTGAAATAAATATACATTGTGCAAAATACATAATATATAGTCAATTACATTTCTATATATTGGCAGCAAATTATTGGAAAATAAAACTTAGAAATAATTCCTTTTTCGTTGATATCAAAAAATTTTTAAATAATTTGAAGACTCGACTTATGATGTTTATTCTCCTATTCTCTTGATTCAATAAACTCCTAATAAAAATTCTAGTAGGATTGAGAAATTGTCAAGCCAATACTAAAATTCATATGGAAATACGAAAAATAATACCTGATTTTAAGACCAACTATAAAATTATAGCAATCAAAATGGTGGTATACTCATATAACAGACAGCTCAATGGAATGAAACAGTCTAGAAATAGAAGCACTTTCATATAGTCATAGAGTCGATTGATGTTTGACAAAGGCACCAAGATTACTCTGTAGAAAAACAAAACTTTTTTTTCAATGATGCTAGACCACCCATACGGAGAAAACGATAAACGTCTACCTATATCTCATACTATACACAAAAAGCAATTTCAAAATGATGTCAGCAAGATGGCAGAATAAGAAGTCCCACCCCTACTTGCACTACAGAGACTACATAAAAACAATATGCAGATCAAAATATGTTCATGAGAACTCCAGAAACCAATGAAGTTGCAGTACTCCAGGCTAGTACAAAGCCAAGAATAGCCACATTGAAACAGATCAGAAGAGCCATCACTTTACCCATAACACCCCCTCCCCAAAGCTGGCTCAGCTTAGCTTGACTCATGGCTTCTCCTTTGGAGGGTGTGGGGTAGAGCAAAGTGGAACATGTGTCCAACATTCCAGTTTTACAGAGAGCTGCCCAAAGGGTTGGTTTCCATCTTTCCTGATTCAGAACTCTTTAGGAACCAGAACAGTTTGGACAACTGAGGGCTGCTGAAACAAGGGAGAAAGGAAGTGGCTTGCTGAGGAAGCAGAGCACCGGTGGTGCAACAAAAAATGGCTAACATTGCTCAGTGCAACCAGAAGAGGGTGCCTAACTCAAAGTTTCTACCTTGTGAAGGATGGAAAAGAGTGGAACATGAATCCAGTGTTCCAGATTTTTGGAGACTTGCCCAGAGAAAAGATACACGTCTTGCCTGATTCAGAGTGCTGATAGGGAGTTAGCATACTTGGATGCCTGGGGGCCAGTGACAAAAAAGAGAGCGGTGCTCAATGTTGCTACAGCACCAGAGTACCTGAATTACCACAGACACACACCAGAGGGAGCAAGAGATTATAAACTCCTACAAAAAAAGTTGGCAAACTTCAAAATGGGAAATTACACAAGTCTAAAGAAGTTGCACCCTCCAGAAAAAGGTTTTGGAGGCCCCCCCAAATCTATATCAGGATGGATTGGTGACAGTATTGTCCATACGAAACCAGTTCCTAAGCTCAGCAAAATATTACAAAGCTCATAAAGAAAAAGGGAAACAAAACCAAATCAAAGCAACAAAACTACATCTCCAAAAATCAATCCAAAGGAAAGGAAAATTTATGATTTACCTGAGAAAGTATTCAAAATAATTGTCTTAAAGACATCTAATGATATACAAAAGAACACACATATACAACTAAATGAAATCAGAAAAATGATTCATGAACACAATGAGAACATCAACAAGTTGATAGAGACTACAATAAAGAACCAAACAATATGGTGGACTAAAGAATACAACAACTGCATTTAAAAATTCCTTAGAGGGGTTCAACAGACTTGACAAGCAAAACAAAGAATCAGTGAACTCAAAGACAAGTATTCTGAAATTAATGAGCTAGAAGAGCAAAACAAAAAACAACGGAAAAGAGGAAAAAGCCTAAGGAAATTATGGGACACAAATAAGAAGACCAATATATGCATTATGGAAGTTTCAAATGGAGAAGAGAAAGGAGGGAACAGAGAGCTTATTTGAAAAAATAATGGACGAAAACTTCCTAAATATGAGAAAGGAAATGGACATCCATATTCAAGAAGCTCAAAAGACTCCAATTAGTCTGGATGAACCCAAAGAGGCCCACACCAAGCCTCATTTTAAATAAACTGTCAAAAGTCCAAGACAAAGAGAGAATCTTGAAAGTAGCAAGAGAAAAGCAACTCATCAAGTACAAGAGTATTTCCATAAGATTACCAGTGGATTCCTAAGAAGAAACCTTACAGGTCACAGGGGAGTGGAATAATATATTCAAACTGCTAAAAGAAAAAGAACTTCCAAACAAGAATACTATAATCAAAAAAACAATCCTTCAAAAATAAAGGAGAAATAAAGATTTTCCCAAATAAATAAAAGCTGACAGTTTATCACCACTAGACCTGCAAAAGAATCCTGCAAATTAAAATGAACAGACACTAGACAGAAATACAAAAGCATATGAAAATATGAAGCTCACAAATACAAAATACTGTAATATTGTAATGGTAACAGAGCACTTTTAATTCTGGTATAGAATTTAAAGACAAAAGCATAAAAAATAACTATGAAACTATGTCAGTGGATACCCATTATATAAAGATGCAAATGTTAACAAAATGTCAACAATTGAAGAAAATATGTAAAGGATATACAAAAATTCTTTATACTATTCTTGTAAGCTTTTGTTATTTGTTAGCAGAAAATAAAGTTTCCTGTATACCAGCAATGAGCAAGTGGAATTTAAAACACAATGCCATTTATATTAGCACCCCCAAAATTAAGTACTTAAGTATAAATCTAACAATATACAATATCTATTTGAGGAAACTACAATACTCCGATAAATGAAATCAAAGCAGAACTAAATAGAGATGTTCCATGTTCATGGATATGAAGACTCAATATTGTCCAGATAACAGTTCTTCCCAACTTGATCTCTAGATTCAATGTAATCCAAATCAAAATCCAAGTGAGTTATTTTGTGCGTATCAAAAAACTGATTCTAAAGTTTACAAGGATAGGCAAAAGACCCAGAATAAGCAACACAATATCGAAGGAGAAGAATAAAGTTGGAAGACTGAAATAACTCAACTTCAAGGCTTACTATAAAGTCAGTAATCAAAACAGTATTATATTACGCAAAGAACAGATAAATATAACAATGGAACAGAATAGAGAGACCAGAAGAAGTCCCACGTAAATACAGTCAGCTAATCTTTGACAAGGGAATGAAAGCATTATGATGGAGCAAAGTCTTTTCAACTAATGGTGCTAAAAAAGCTAGACACGCCAAAAAAAAAACAAAAAAAAAAACAAAAGATGAACCTAGACACTGACCTTATACCTTCCACAAATAGTAACTCAAAATTGATCACAGACCTAAGTGTAAAACACAAAACTATAAAACTGCTGTAAGATAACATAGGAGAAATCTAGATGACCTTGGATATGGTAGTTACATTTTAGATACAACACCAAGGAATAACCCATGAAAGAAATAATAGATAAGTTATAATACATTAAAATTTAAAACTTCTTAAAAATGGATGAAGGAGGTCAGAAGTACAAACTTTCAATAATAAAAAAAGTTATAAGAATGTAATGTACAGCATGGTGACTACAGTTAATAATCTATATTGCATATTTGAAAGTTTCAAAGAGAGATCTTAAAAGTCCTAATCTCAAGAACAAAAATTGTTTTAAGAAAATGGCTTCAATGATGGTAAGAATTTTGAAGTTGTTTATAAAATGTACTTTGAAAATGCCACATACTTTTCCCTTAAAAATATCAGTGTGATACAAAAATAAAAACTTATACTCTGTGAAAGACTATGTCCACAGAATAACAAGACAAGCCATAGACTAGGAGAAAACATCTGCAAAAGACACATGTGATAAAGAACTCTGCAAAATATACAAAGAATTTCTAAAATTCAACAATAAGAAAACACACAGCCAAATTAAAATATGGGCCAAAGACCTGAAGAAACAACCAAAGAAGATACACAGATGATATATAATAAGCATATGAAAACATGTTCCACAACGTAAGTCATCAGGGAAATGTAAATTAAAACAAGATACCGAAAAACATACTAAAATGGCAAAATCTGGCAACACCAAATGATGGCGAGGATGTGGAGCTACAGGAACTGCCATTTATTGCTGGTGGGAATGCAAAACGGTACAGCCACTTTGGAAAACAGTCTGGCAGTTTCTCACAAAACTAAATATACTCTTATCCTAAGATCCAGCAATCACACTCCTTGGTATTTATCCAAAGGAGTTGAACCCTTATGTCCACACAAAAACCTACACATGGATAGTTATAGCAACTTTATTCATGATTGTCAAAACCTGGAAGGAACAAAGATGTCCTTCAGCAGGTGAATGGATAAAAAAGCTGTGACACATCCAGACAATGAAGTCTTTTACAGGTACCCCCTGCTTTTCAATAGTCTGAGTTACACCACTTCACTTTTACCAAAGACCTACATTAGTACAGTAATGACTTTGATAGTAAAAGGGAAAATTCTCTTCAGATTTCTTTTTTATTTTTTAACTTTAGTATATTTTAAGTGTGTTTTTCCAGGACCCATCAGCTCCAAGTCAAGTAGTTGTTTCAGTCTAGTTGTGGAGGGCGCAGCTCACAGTGGCCCATGTGGGGATCGAACCGGCAACCTTGTTGTTAAGAGCACCATGCTCTAACCAACTGAGCTAACCAGCTGCCCCCTCAGATTGCTTTTGGCTAGAGAAAACAAGTACTAATGTACACCTTCCTAAAAGTGAAATGGCATAACTCAAACTTTTGGAAACCAGAAGATACTCTACTTTTTGTGCCATTTTGGCTTATGAAATGTTTCATAAGAATGCTCTACTTTTGGATAGCAGGGAAACCTATATAGCACTAAAAAAGAAATGAGCTATCAAGCCAATAAAAGACATGAAAGAAACTTACTAAGTGAAAGAACCAATCTACAAAGACCACATACTATATGATTCCAACTATATAACATTCTGAAAAAGGCAAAACTATGAAGACCATAAAAAGATAAGTGGTTGCCAGAAGTTAGGGGGAACGGGATGAAGTAGGCAGAGCACAAAGTATTTTTACGGCAGTGAAATTACTATGTATGAAACTCTAATGATGGATACATGTCATTATACATTTGTCTAAACCAGTAGAATATACAACACCAAGAGTGTACAGTAATGTAAACTATGGACTTTGGGTGATTACAATAAGTCAACGTAAGTTCATCAGTGGTAATAAATGTACCCCTCTGGTGTGGGGGATGCTGATAATGGAGAAGGCTATTCATATGTGAGGGCAGAGGGTATATGGGAAATCTCTATATCATCCTTTCAATTTTTTTATGAACCTAAAACTACTCCAAAAAAGTAAAGTCTTTAACAAATAAATAACTATAACTATATAACTAGTTAATAAATACACAATATCTAAAGATATAATTTGTAACATCAATAACATAAAGTGGGGGTGGGCAGATGAAAAACAGCAGAGTTTTTGTATATGATTAAAATTAAGTTGTAATCAGCTTAAAATAGATTTTTCTAATTGTAACGTGTTTTATGTAAGTCCCATGGTGGCCACAAAGAAAATACCTACAATAGAAGATACACAAAGAAAGTAAGAAAGGAATCAAAGCATGTTAATACAAAAAAATCAAGTAAACACAAAATAAGTCACCAAGAGAAGAAACGAAGCAAAATAGCTACAAGATAGACAGAAAACAACTACCAAAATGGCAAGAGTAACTTTACCATGTCAGTAATTAGTTTAAATGACTTAAACTTTCCAATCAAAAGACAGACTAGCTAAATAAATTAAAAAATCAAGATGCAATTACATGCTGTCTACAAGAGACTCACCTTACGTATAGATAAATTGCCTGAAAGTGAAAGGATGGAAAAAGATATTCCATGCAAATGGCAATCAAAAGAGAGTACGGATGGACATATTTATATTAGAAAAAATAGCGGCTAAGTCAAAAACTGTCAAAAGAGGCATTAGGTAATAACAAAAGAGTTATTTCACCAGGAAGATATAACAATTATATATACACCTAATCTCAAAGTACTCAAATATACGAAGCAAACATTGACAGAACTGAAAGGAGAAATAGAGAGTAACATAATAATAACAGGAGATTGCAATACTCTACCTTCAATAATGGATAGAACTACCATACGGAAGATCTATAAAGAAACAGAGGGCTTGAACAATATTGTGCCAATGAAACCTAACAGACATATACAGAACACTCCACCCAACAGCAGCAGAATATACATTCTTCTCAAGTGCACGCGGAACATTTTCCACAACAGAGCACATGGTAGACCACAAAACAAGTCTTAACAAATTTAAGACAACTGAACACTTACAAACTATCTTTTTTTACCACAACAAAATGAAACTAGAAATCAACAACAGCAGAAAAACTAGAAAAATTCATAAATATGTAAAAATTAAACAACATACTCTTGAAAAACCAATGACTCAAAGAAGGAATCACAAGGGAAATTAGAAAATATCTTGAGAAAAATGAAAATTAAATCATAACATACCAAAACTTATGGGTTGCAACAAAAGTAGTTTTAAGAGAGTAGTTTATAGATGGAAATGCCTACATTAAAAAAGACGAAAGATATCAAACCAAAAACCTAACTTTATATCTCAAGGAACTAGAAAAATAAAGAACTACACCAAAAGTTAGCAGAAAGAAGGGGTTAATGATCAGTGCAGAAATATCAAAACAGAGTACAGAAAAACAATTTTTTTAATTAATAAAATCAAAAGTTTGTTTCTTGAAAAGATCAAAAACATTGGTAACACATTAAAATTGATGCCAAAGAAATGAAAATTATTATGAAACTACTATGAACAATTACACACCAACAAATTGGATAACCCAGAAGAAATGAATAATTCCTAAATATATCCAACCTACGAAAACTAAATCATGGAGAAATAGAAATCTGGACAGACCTGTAACACATAAGGACATTGAATCAGTAATCAAAAACCTACCAACAAATAAAAGCCCATGACCAGATGGCTTCACTAGAGACTTCTACCAAACATTTAAATAGGACTTAATGACAAGCCCTCTCAAACTCTTCCAAAAAAATGAAGAAGAGGAAGCACATCCAAATTCATTTTATGAGCCAACATTATTACCCCAACACCAAAGCCACACAAAGATACTACAAGAAGAGAAAACTACAGACCAATATCCATGATGAATAATGATGTAAAATCCACAACAAAATACTAGCAAACTAAATTCAACAGCACATTGAAACAATTATACACCATAACCAAATGGGATTTTTTTCCCTTGAATGCAGGGAATGTTAAATATACAAAAATGTAATATACCACATTAACAGAATAAAGAACAGAAATCACATAATCATTCCGATTGATGTGGAAAAATATCATTTGACAAAATTAACACCTTTTCGTGACAAAAAAAACACCTCAACAAACTAGAAATAGAAGGAAATAAAATAAAGGTCATATATGAAAGGCCCAGTGCTAACATCATACTCAACAGTGAAAAACTGAAAGCTTTTCTCTACGGTCAAAAACAAGGCAAGGATACCCATTCTTGCCACATCTATTCAACATATTACTGAAATTCCTAGCCAGAACAATTATGGCAACTAAAACAACAAAATAAAAGGCATCTAAATTGGAAAGGAAGTAAAATTATTTATTTACAGATGACATGATTTTGTATGTAGAAAACCATAAGATTACACAAAACAAAACAAAACAAACAAAAAAACAGAACTAATAAACAAATTCAATAGTTGCAGGTTACAGAATCAATACTCAAAAACCAATTGTGTTTCTACACAATGAAAAATTTGAAAAGAGAATTAAGAAAATAATCCCACTTATAATAGCATTAAAAAGAACAAAATACTTAACTTGGTTAAGAATAAACTTAACCAAGGAGACAAAAGTTTACAGAAAAACACAGCTGGAAGATATTAAAGATGACACAAATAAATGGAAAGACATCCCATGTTCATGGTTTGGAAAGACTTAATATTGTTAAAATGTTCATACTAACAAAGCTATCTACAGATTCAATGCAATCCCTATCAAAACTCAATGGCATTTTTTTTGCAGAAATAGGAAAACAATGTCTAAAATTGATATAGAATTTCAAAGGGTCCTAAAAAGCCAAAAGGATCTTGAGAACGAGCAAAGCTGAAGGCCTCATACTTCCTGATTTCAAAATACTTTACAAAGCTACAGTAATCAAAATAGTATGATACTGACATACAGACAGACATATAGACAAATGGAACATAACAGAGGGCCCAGAAATAAACCCTCGTGTATATAGTCAAATGCTCTTCAGTAACAGTAACAAGACTACACAAAGAGGACATGAAGTCTTTTCAATAAATGTTGGGAAAACTGGATATCTACATGCAAAAGAATAAAAATGGACCCATATGTATCTTGCCCCATATGTAAAAATTAACTCAAAATGGATTAAAGGTAAACGTAAGACCTAAAACTATAAAACTCCTAGAACAAAACACAGGGGAAAATCTCCCTGACACTGAAATGGGCAATGATTTCTTGCATATGACATCAAAAGCTTAAGTAATAAAAGTAAAAATAGATAAATGAGACTACAATTTCTATTGAAGAAAGGAAAGAATCAACAGAGTGAAAAGACAACCTATCAAGTTGGAGAAAATATTTGCAAACCATACATTAAATAAGGGGTTAATATCCAAAATAATTTTTTGTAATTCCTGTAACTCATTAACAACAACAAAAAATAAAAAACGTTTAAAAGACTCAAACATTTCTCCAAAGAAGATGTATAAGTGGCCAATAGACACATGAAACGATTTTCAACATCACTAAATCATCAGGGAAAAGCAAATCAAAACCATTAGATATCACCTTCCACTTGTTAGAATGCCACTATCAAAAAAAAACACTTTTTAACAAGTGTTAAAAATTTTTTAAAAACTTTTCAACAAGTGTTGGAGAGGATATGGAAAAACTGGAACTCTTATTGGTGGAATTGTAAAATGGTGTAGCTGTTATGGAAAACAATATGGAGGTTCCTCAAAAATTTTAAAATAGAACTACCATATGATTCAACAATTCCACTTCTGGGTATATATCCAAAAAGAACTGAACACAGTATCTTGAAGAGATATTTGCACACCCATGTTCACTGCACCATTATTCACCATATCCAAGATGTGGAAGCAACCTGTCGATGGATGACTAGATATAAAATATGGTATATACACACAATGGAATATATTCAGGCTTTAAAAAGAAGGAAAATCCTGTCCTGTGCCACAACATGGATAAAACTAGGGACATTATGCTAAGTGAAACAAGCAAATTAAACATAAAAAAGTACATAATTCCATTTGTATGAGTTGTCTAAACCAATCAAACTCATAGAAACAAAAAGCAGAATGGTGATGACAGGAGACTGGAGGAGCAGGAAACTGGGAGTTGTTGTTCCATGGGTATAGAGTTTCAGTCATGAAAGGTGAAAAAGTTCTAGAGATTTTCTGTACAAAAATGTGCATATGGTTAACTATACTGAAATAGGCACTGAAATTTTGTTAAAAATTGTAATTTGTTATGTTTTTTTACCACAATTAACATAAGAGTATCACAGATACATACAAACATAAAAGCTAAAATTATAAATGCAAGTTAACACCATGAGATACTACTAAAGCCTACCACTTTGCCTAAAGTTAAAACGACTGAAAACACCAAGTATTGGTGAGTATGCACATAACTGGAACTCATGTACACTGTTGGTGGGAATACAAAATAATACAGTCACGGAAAACTTTTGACTGTTCCTTATAAAACTAAACCAGACACCTACCCTATGACTCATTAAGTTTATTACTTAAAAGAAATATATATAGATATCAATAAAAAGCCTTGTCAAAGAAATGTTTATAATAGCTTTATTCATAACATCCAAACCCAGAAATAGCCCAAGAGCCTATAAATAGGAAAACAATAAACAAACTATGGTACATACACTAGTTAGCAATAAAAAAAAAAAAAAGGAACACAGATCAAAGCATTTTGCTAACCGTAAGAAGCCATGTGCAAAATATTACTATTATATGATTACATTTACATAAAATTCCAGGAAAAAAATGTGATATATTCATACAATAGAATACTAGTCAATAAAAGGAATGAACTACTGACATATACAACATGGATAGGTCTCAAAGTACAGTGCTGAATAAAAATTTGTAACACTAATATGAGAATTAATCTATGGTAGAAAAAAATCAAAACAGTGGCTGCCTCTGAGAACGTAAGCAGAAATTTGGCAATGATTATGATGGAATTTTCTATAGTAATGGTAATGTTCTGTATCTTGACAAGTACATGCATTTGTCAAAACTCAACAAGTGTGCATAAATTCTGTGTATTTCAATATATATAAATCTTGCTTCAAAGAAAAAAATTTAAGTTTTTGCTTTCAAAAGAAAAAATTGTAAAGGAATACTGAACTCTGCTTTATGATAAGTATGTTGATGTACAAGGTGTGATCACAAAATACTGTGAA
Organism: Rhinolophus sinicus; assembly: GCF_057876585.1. Classification (NCBI taxonomy): domain Eukaryota; kingdom Metazoa; phylum Chordata; class Mammalia; order Chiroptera; family Rhinolophidae; genus Rhinolophus; species Rhinolophus sinicus. The sequence continues at coordinate 27,974,756 of NC_142517.1, read as the reverse complement.
TGTTTAAATTAAAAAAAAAATTTATTACAGCAAAAGACACATTGCCATTAATACCCCTCAAAATACTCCACCTCGCTTCGAACACACTTATCTCACTGTTATGGCCACTTTCTGAGGCAGTTCTGAAAGTCCTCTTTTGTGAGTGTCTTTAGTTGCGCTGTTGTGGCTGCCTCAATCTCCTGAATCATTTTGACTTTGGGGAAGCGCCAGAAGTCGCACAGATCCAGTTCCAGGATCCAGTGAATAAGGGGGATGAGGACACACCGTAATTTTTTCATTTGACAAAAATTGCCACTCCAGAAGCGATGCGTGACACAGAGCACTGTCATGATGAAGGGTGATTTACAGCACACTTTAAAACATACCTTCTCTCAACCGTAGCTCACACCCAACTGACTGCACCCAACAAGCTGAAACTAATCACACACTGTTACTAAGATTAAATGTACTGCTTCCTGTATTGAAGATCCCTGCCTTTCTGTTGGATGGCACTCGGCACAGCATTCAATGTATTTTGTGATCACAATGGAAAGGCTCCATGTCACACATCACTTCTGGCACGGCAATTTCTGTAAAATAAAAACATTATGGTGTGTCCTCATCCACCTTATTCACCGAATCTGGCACCATGCGATTTCTGGCTCTTCCCCAAAGTCAAAATGACCATGAAAGGCAAACATTTTGAAGCTGATTCAGGACATAGAGGCAGCCATGACGGCACAACTAAAGATACTCATGAAAGAGGACTTCCAGAACTGCTTCAGAAAGTGGCAAAAATGATGGCTGGCATAAGTCTGTTCAAAGTGAGGGGGAGTATTTTGAGGGGAATTAATGGCAATGTGTCTTTTACTGTAATATTTTTTTTTTTATTTAAAAAATCACGGTATTTCTTGATCACACCTTGTATCCAAAGGAAATGAAAACAGGATCTCAAAGCAATATCTGCACTCCCATGTTCATTGCAGCATTATTCACAATAACAAACATATGGAAACAACCTAAGTGTCGGTCAACAGCTGAATGGATAAGGAAGATGTGTTATATACCACTGGTGCCAAAAAAAGTATACATTTTAAGAGACGCTATCTATGTATTACTTTTCAAAGTTGAAGTAAATTAAGGTAGCAACACATAGCATAACGTTCACTAAAAAGATAGTGCCAATCAAATGAATACTAGCATCATTCATTGTATTACAATTTTAATAAATTTTTTCTCTCTTAAAATGTGTATATATATTTTTGGCACCTTCTGTATTATGTGGGGGTGGAGGGGATAGGATTCAGCCATGAAAAATACGGAAATCCTGCCATTTGCGACATGTATGGACCCTGAGGGCATTATGCTAACTGAAATAAGTCAGACAGAAGAAGACAAATACTGTATTTTATTACTTATATGAGAAATCTAAAAAAGCCAAACTGAAAAACAGACTAGAATGGTGTTGACCAGGGGCTGAGGAGTGGGGGAAATGGGGTCAAAGAGTACAAACTTCCAGGTATAAAATGAGTAAGTTCTGGTGATCAAATGTTGATTGTACTTAGTAGCATTGTATTATATGTATATTTGAAAGTTTCTAAAAGAGATCTGAAATATTGTTCTCACAAAAAAGAAACAGTGATTATGTGACATGATGGAGGTGTTCGCTAAGGCGACGGTGGTAGTAATTCTGCAATATCTAAGTCTATCGAATCAACAGGTTGTACACCTTAAACTTACTTACATAATGTTATATGTCTATTATATCGCAATAAAATTGAAAAAAGTAAAATAAACAGAGACTTCTGTAGACTTCATATACAGAAACAATAACTATTTAGATATTATAATGGTAGGGAAAACCTCACTGGTAGTAAAAAAGCTAAAATATTTTGGAATAATACATTAACAAGATAATGTTAGCAAGAAATGAGTAAAATTTATATGAGGAAGACTTCAAAACACTCCTGAATCACAAAAAAACTAGACTAGAACAAATGAAAAACCATCCCTTTGTTTTTTGAACAACTCAACATGATAAAGATATTAGTTCTCCTTAATTTTTAAGTTTAATAAAATCCCCCCAAAAATACCAACAAGCCTTTTAAATAAATCTAAATGAATTAATACCAAAGTTTATATGAAAAAATAAACAGTTCACATGAAAAGAACAGCCAGGAAAACACTGAAAAAGAAAAATTAAAAGTCAAAGGGGGGACTAAGGGGGGACTAGCCCTTCCCAACATTAAAATATACTATAAAGGTTCTATAATTGTAAGTGTTGTACTGGTTTATAACTAGACAAGCAAACCAGTAGAGTATGTATACAGTCAAGAAAAAGACTCAGGTACTAATGGAATTTAGTACCTGAGTCCAATTAGTACTAATTGGACATTAGTACTAATTTGGTATCACAAAATCACTGGGGCAAAGATGGACTTTTTAATAAATGGTGATGTGACAACAGCCAATTGGGAAAAAAAGGTCCATACCTCATATCATACACAAGAATAAATTCCAATATATCAAAACATCTAATTGTAGAAAAATGAAACAAATAAACTAGAAAACACATCAACAAATCCCTCTACATCTAGATGTAAGGAAAGAATTTCTCTACGTTCTGAATATAAGGAAAGATGCGATGAAAGAAGAGTGATAAATTTGACCATATAACAGAAAAAGCTTTTGCATGGTCAATAAATACCATAAGTAAAATCAAAAGACAACCGAAAAGCTGAGAGAAAATATTTGCTATTTGTATCACAGCTAAAGGGCTAATATATCTAGTAAGTAACCCTTAAAAATTAAAGGAAAAAAAAGACCAAAACCCCGAAAGACATGAAGAGAAAATTCACACGCAAAAAGGACAGAATAATGGTCCTCAAACATATGCAAAGATGTTCAACCTCATATATGAGAAAAAGAAATAAAAACTAAAACTACACTAAAATACCATTTCTCATTTATCATATTGGCAAACATTTAAAAATGTTCTCTTGGTGAGGCTGCGAAGAAACAGGCCTCTCATGCAATACTGACAGGAATTTGGCAATTTCTATCAAAACTACAAACATTTACCTTTTGATCTAGCAATCCTTCTAGGAGTTTCCCCTGAAGACACACGTCCAACCATACAAAAGTACTCATACACAAGGTTAATCATGGCAGCCTTTTAGTATAATAACTACAAAATATGGTACGATATTATTAATGTCCATACCTAGGAGACTGGCTAAACAAATTTTGATACATTCACATAATGAAGTACTAAACAACTATAAAAAATGAGTAAGATTACTATTAATTGATTGAGTTCCAAAATATATTAGTATACAACAACAAAAAAAGCAAAGTGCAAAAGAGTATTTAGAGTATGCCACAGATATAACTAGTTCTTTGTTTAAAAGGAAACATAGGAAAGCTAAAATATCAAACTAATATAATTAGTTACCTAGGTCATGGTTAGGAATAAGACATTAGGGAGAAAGGGGAGTGATACTTTTCTGCATACACTTTTTACTATGTAAGTGCTCTCTTTTGAAACCACATTAACATTTCATACACTACAATAAAGGGAGGGGACAAAAAAATAAAGTAAAAAAATTTAGGGGAATAAAAAACTTGAAATATAAACAGAAATAAATGAACTTAACTCTGAAGAAATTAACTACAAAAGTGGGGAGAATTATACCCTCCAGAATAAAAATAAAAAGAATCATAAAAAAATATTGAACTCTGGTTTATAAGTTTGTTTTTCATAATGGTACATATCAGAAATTCTGAAACTATTTTCTGTGTATTCTAGAATTGAGAAAATAAGTAAATATACTGTAGATAAGAGGAATAGGTTCCTCACTGTTGCAAAAGGAAGTGATATTATATGAGTGATATAACATGTAAGTGATAGTATATATACATGTCACAACTTGAGTACTTAAGAACATAAAAATTATACTAAAAAGTATACTCATCTAATACTTTATAACTTATCCATGGAAAGTGCAGCAAACTTCACACATTAGACTCCCCACCTCCCGCCATCCCCTAGAATATGCCGCATTTTTCAAATATATTTTGCACATGTAAAAACAAAGTTTTTCTGAAGTAACTTTCCCTGACTGAAACCATTCATTTCTATTAAAAAGCACAGAAATCATTAACAATTCACCTTCAGATTTAAAGTCATATAGTAATTTGTCTATGAAAAACTCACCACTTTCATCTTCTCTATTTAAAGTAAAGCCTTGATTAACTATAAGGTTCAAGGAATGAGTTGTTCAATTATCTTGTTAAAAAAAGATTAACCTAGAAACTCAGTTTAAATATTTTGAAGAATAAATTCCTAAAATGTGTTTTCCAAAATAATATAGTGTATAGGATATAAGACATGGATATTGTATTTTCTCAAAATTTAGGACTTTTCAGTGTCTCCAGATTATTTAGTTATTGGCAGTTAAATGCAGAAGCGTCAATGCAAGAGGCGGAGAAGTTGCTACTTTGAATAACCTCTGAACTTGTTTCCTCATACACAAAATAAAGGTATTACCCTAAATGACTGACTGACAGATTTATAAAATTCAAATTACTAAATGTCTGTGTGCTATATAGTTTGTTGTTGACTAGACATCACTGCCATTCCTTTTAAGGTCCTCCTTGCATTGCAAAGGAAAAGAATTTAACATTTCCAGATTCCTGTCTGGAGGTAGGTGTCTAAACATTAGGTTGGTGCAAAAGTAACTGCAGTTTAAAAGGTTAAAAATCACTGTAAAAATAGCAATTACTTTTGCACCAACCTAATAGATAGGCAGAGCAGCAGCTTCCAGGTGAGTAGTTTCTTAAATCTGGAGAGTTCTTAAGATTTCCAGTGACTTTTGGGAAAACAACCAGCTTCCATGCTTCAGGCTGAAATAATCAGTGACAGCTTCCCTAATTCCCTGAGACCTTCTAAAGGTTATATAAGCCTTTAATTTCCTGTGTTAAAACACTAATGCTTGGAATTGAGTGGTTTCTGTTTTCCTAATCAAACTCTGATTGATTCAGGGTATGTGAAAGTACCCTAGAAACTGAAAAAGACCATATAAAAGCATGGATTATTATTTCTATTCCCACTGATAGGAAATTTCAGTTGAAGTTGTTTTCTGGTAATCAGCCTCTTTTTAGACAAATCAATACATCGAAAATAAAGCTTTCCTTCTACAAATCAGTAAAACTTTTCCTTACTACAAAAATCAGCTCTCTACCTAACTTCATTTCCCCAATTAATTATCCAATCAATCAAGGCATGTTTACTAAGCAAGGTATTATGCTAGGTACCAAACGATTCCCCCTTCAAGGGTTTATAATACATGAGAACAACAAAGACATACTATTCATAATATAACTGTTACATATCAGGAACCACAGGTGATGGTGGGTCACAGAAAGGGTGGATTAAATTTGACTTGGGAGTAAAAAGGTAAAATCAAAAAAGGATTTAAGGCAGAAGAGAATTAAAGGTTAAATAAAACTGAACATTAAAGGGTAGGAACACTTCTCAAAGTAGAGATAAAGCAACAAACTGGAAGAAAGAGCTTGCTCAAATAAACAAAGCTAGCAACTCAGATCCATGTATAGGCATGTAATACAAAGTAGCTTATTTGTGGAATGTGTACAAAGGAGGGGAGACTGAGGCAAAAAATAATACAAGGCCAGAAAAGCTGAACATTTGTACTTTACTGCTATTATCCAACTTCAGATTCATAGAGAGATTTATAAAACGTTATGCCTAGATAACAAAACCAGGCTGCTAATATACCCCCACAACTACAGCCTAATAATAGCATGAAGAACTAAGCAGGGAAAAGAAACTAACCTTACTAAATTCCTGTTTTTATCCTAACACTCTGCTGCTCAGAGATGTTCAATAATTTCTGCTGCTAAGAGATGTTCAAGTCCCTCCATACCATGGTCACCATCCTATCCAACCATATTTTCTACCATTGCCCCAAATGTACAACTCTCCTCAGAGAGGCTGTTCTTTGTATTATTGGCCCTTGAGCACAGCAAGAAAACAGAGGTGAAGTGACGTGTATTAGTCAGCTCAGGCTACTACAGCAAAACACCACAGACCGAGCAGCTTAAACAACAGAAATTTACTTCCCACAGTTCTAGAGGCTACAAGTCCAAGATCAAGATGTCGGCTGATTTGGTTCCTGGTAAGGGTTCTTCCTGGCTTATAGACCGCTTTCTTTTCACTTGTGTCCTCAAATAGTCTTTCCTCTGAGTGCAGCCTCAAAGAGAAAGATCTCTTTCTCCCTCTTCTTATAAGGCCTCCTGTCTTCTTGTATTAGGACCCCACCTGTATGATCTCATTTAACCTTAAGGACTCCATAAAGGCCCTGTTTCCAAATACAGTTACACTTAGGACTGGAGCGTCAACATACAAATCTAGTGGGGGACACAAACCATTCACTCCATAACACACTGGATTATTTCTGAGGCAAGACCTTAAGAGATTTTGCAACTTCTGCTCTTACCTTTTTAAAATAGTTCCATCATATGAAAAAGCCAAGCCTAGCCTACTGGAAGACGAGAAGCAACAGGAAAACTAAAGCACCCCAAATAATAGCCAACAGCCAGAACCAAATGCTAGACTGAGGCCACACTGGACCATCTAGTTCCAGTCAAGCTATCAGATAACTACAAGCACGAGTGACCCCAGGCAAGACTAGTAGAAGAACTGCCAGCTGAGCTCTGGCAAGATTGTAAAATCATGAGAAAATAAATGATTGTTGCTTTAGGTCACTAAATTTGGGGATAGTGTGTTACAAAGCAACAAACATCTGCTATGGCATACCTTCTCGTTCTGCTTTTTGACCTAGATCTCTGAACTCTATAGGATTTCCCTCGACCCCTTGAGCGACTTCGACTTCGTTTTCTTCTAGAGCCATAAGAAGAGCTACTGCTTGATCGATGCCTGCGTCTGAAAGAAAATATAATCAAGTATTATTGATATAAAAAAAATTTATGAGCATTAAGGAGAAATCATCTAGATTCTAAAAAACCATCTCATTTTTACTATGTCTTACTCCTTGCTAGAGGCAGACAGAAATAAAATGTTATTCCTTTTGAACAGTCAGATGATTGATATCATAATTTCGTGATTGAATCAGCTACTAATGAAGACATTAGGGGTCTTAAGGTGTATACATTCTTCTCAAATATTACCAGATAATATAGTATGAGAACTGTACCAGTTTATATCTACTTGTCTACAAAGACTAGACAAAGGATGAAGAAACTGAACTCAGGGGTTGGGCCTGGCGAAAACCAACCAACCAACCAACCTTTGCATTGGGACTTAACCCTCATAAACATACGACTACTAAAAGAAAAATGTTTTACTCAGAAAAATTAAAAGTACAAAAACATAAAAACTGTAAAGAACGTCACTCTCATTACTATGTAGGTAAAAATTATGAAAATCACCTTCTATCATAAGAATGTGAGCGAAGCTGAAGATCTCTGGACCAAGATCTCGACTTTGACCTTGATTTCCTTCCACCTTTCTTTCGGCTGTATGTCCTACTATCTGAAGAACTACTTGAAGATGACCGTCTACGGTGTTTCTTTTTTCTCTTGCTTCTGCTTTCTTCTTCGGTATCTGATGACCGGCGTCCCATTTCTATAAGTTTAAATTCAAAGAAAATTATTGCTAACATAATGGCACAATGGATAAAATACAGTAATTTTTTTAAAAGTTTATAAAAATTTGTGAAGTCCCGGAGCAGAATTTTAAATGTACCTGGCATCTTGACAAGACATGAGAAACAGTTCTAGTACAGTCTTCTGGGATTATCAATTAACCGGTTGTACAATTTGCAGACACTTGAATTTGTCCTAAATTTTTTCAAATGTCTCTCAAAAGAGTCAACCCTCAGGACAGCTCATTATAACAATTTTCTTATATTTTTAAGTTGCATTTATTATTAACTACATGATATTTGGTTTAGGGAATAACTACCTAATCCTTCATTTTCACATTCCCTAAAGATAAAAGATACTTTACCATCTTTAGAATTACGTTTTTCTAATTGAAAATTCTAAATTTTTGTACATGGATAAGAACTCACTAGTCATCAACAAAGTACAAATTGAAACAATACACTGTCTACATGTCACTTGTGAAATGTGGGGGAGGAAATATTAAGTGCTAAAGTTGATGAGGTTATTGCGAAGTCAGTCAGCTATTCACAATGCTAGTATCTTTATAGTGTGCTGGTATAATCCTTCTAGAAAGCAGTAACAATTTAAATGGTCATAAAAATGTTGACTATTCTTTACAAAGTAATCCTACTTCTAGGAATATATCTAAAATGTTTTTATTAAAAGAAAGGTATAATCATGAAGGTATCCATTATAGCATTATTAAAACTGAATATACTGAGACTACAATTTAAGAAAATATGTACTATGAATAAGAGCAAAAGATAAAATTGATAATATTTAAGTAACAAAACTGGATAATTTTTTTCTTTTTTTAACTATTTTCTATATGGCTTTGGTGATGTTTATATATTTAGTAAACAAACGGAAAAAAAATACAGAAATAGAACTTAAGGTTTTTATATTTACGAATTAACATAGCTGATAAGAAGAAACTTGTCTTAATTTAAAGTTAGCCTTTAGATTCTCATCCGCAATCTTATTTTTCTTTAATGACACAGTTATTAGCTATCTTTCAATCCTATGTAATGGTTAAGATAAATGGTTAATGAATCAGATAAACAAAAATCTTATACTTCCCTTCAACACGTATTCAAAATAAGTTAAATGTCACTACTATAAACAAAGCAATGTGTTAAATTACAGCTTTGTTTTCAGAATTGTCAGGTGAGCCATCCCCTCCCGGACTCCAATGCACTACCAGTTGAAAATTGCTGTTAGGATTCAATTCAAAACTATATGCTATTTACTGAGAGCCAACAATAGACTTTCAATATAGTTCTGAACCTCCAAGTTGTTCACATTTCTAACATTTTATAGTTCAACAACATTGGGAAGACTTGGTTTTGAAACTCAGTAAATCGCTAGTATATTTAAGCCAAGTTCCCTCATTGAAAAATGAAACTGCACTGGGTAAAAGATCACCATGATCTTTTCCAATTTCAAAATACAGTGATTATGAAATTACACATACCTATACATATATATTTAAATATGTCTACATAATATCCACATATATATCCATATATTCATTGTATATAACCGTTTGTGTGTGTGTATGTGTGTGTGTGTGTTTGCATTAAGGAATTTGTACATAATTGAATGATAAAGATCATTAAATTTTCTTATTTCCTGGCTTTTTTCTTTGTTTTCACTTTTAAGCAGTTAAGAACTTTCTTTATCCACAAGTAACCATTTAAGCTAACATGAGCTTTTATTATATTCTTATTATACTGTTAAAAAAATACTAAAATGAGTAAAAGTATAAATTTACAAAGATAAAGAGACTAGAAAACAACAGGAACAGTAGACAAGATATGTCAACAAATTTTTAGCAAATGAAAAACAGATGGAGGATTTAGAGCTAAAAGAACCGAATACCATGCAACTGCAGAGAATTCCAAGAAGAGAAAAGCCAATTCACATAGCTAAAATCAGAAAGAATCAGGAACTTTAGATACTGGTTACCACAGTGGATACAATTAGGCATGCAAATAAAAATGGAAGAATTGGTAGAAAGTACATAAAAGAAGTAATCTCCCAGGTCCCCTTTCCCATCCAACCCAGAGAGGTGACTATCCCAGGAAAGGTGGTTTATTTAGGAAAAAATAACAAAACAATAAAGCATCAAGTCCAGGGGCACAGTAAAAGAGGGCAGAGAGATGATAAACTAACAGTTAAAGGGATTACATGAAAGTCTACACTAATGGTAAATACTGTAACTCTGTGTGCCTGGAGCCAAGATTTCTGGCAAAGGATTCATCTATGCAAAAACTGAATAGTATCTGATGAAAGATACACTATAAGAATTTGAAGGTACCTCCAAAAAAAGGCCAGATCCTCACCCAAACACCCTATAACCAAGCCTGCTAGTTAACAAGCCCAAACTTTAATCTTTTTTTCTGTAAACCAGTTTTCTGTTAACTTTTTAGTGATAAAAAAAACAACAACCAATCATGTGATGAAAGCCTGGATCCTAAGAGACAGAAACCAAAACAGAAAGAAAAAAAAAGCAACTCATAGTAAACCAGGAATACACAGAAGAGAACTTCAAGGAAAAAAAAATCAGTTAATTTCCTTAGGAATGTATGAGATGATCCAGAAAACAAGAATAGGAGGAACATCCACAGAACAAAAGAAAAAGCTTGAAATTTAAAAAAATGACAATTTGTAAAAAATACAATAGCGATTAGGAATAGAGACAGTGGAAATGCAATGGCTGTATGCGATGTCAGAGGGGTAGCAGATGGGGGCAGGAGGATAATCAGTGTGAGGGATATAAATGATAAATGTCTATTACATTGTTTTGTACACTTGAAACTAAAAAAAAAAAATACAATAGGGTTAAAAGATAATGTCAAAGGACTCACAGAAAGTATTAAGAAAAAGGTTAAAAATAGGAGGTAAAAGAGGATCAATCCAGGAAGTCCAATATCCAATTGATATGCATTCCATTTAAAAAGGACAAACGAGAAAAAGAAAAATATCCAAAGAATAATTCAAATGAATTTCCAGAATTAAAAGACATGAATTGCCCTAAGTCCCTGGGACAATGAATTTAAAAAGACATACACCAGACATACAGTCTTTTCCCGAAAATAAGACCTAGCTGCACCATTAGCTCTAAAGCATCTTTTGGAGCAAAAATTAATATAAGACCCGGCCTTATTTTAATATAAGACTGGGTATAATATAATGCCCAGTCTTATTTTAATATAAGACTGGGTCTTATACAGTATAAAACCCGGTCTTATATTAATTTTTGCTCCAAAAGACACATTAGAGCTGATGGTCAGGCTAGGCCTTATTTTCGGAGAAACATGGTAACTCACAAAAATTCAGACACCAGGAATACATAGAGAATCCTAGAAACTCCTAAAGAGAAAAAAAAAAAATGGAGGAATCACAAAAGGCATAGGACTTCTCAACAGCAACACAGAAAACAATGGAGACTTGTCTTCAAAATTCTAAGTGAAAATGTTTTTCAACCTAGGGTCTATATCCAGCCCAATCATTGATCTAATATGAGATCAGAATAAAGACATTTTCAGATACGCAAAGTCTCAATATTATACCTCACCCTCCACCGAAAGGAACAGTAAACCAACCAAGACGACCTAGATTTAGAAAATAAGTGATCTAACACTACAGATAGGTAAAACACCCCAGGATGACAGTAGGCCTAGGTATAAGGGATACATCCGTGAACAAGAGGCAAAAATCCTTGCCCTTGAGGAACTACATTCCAGTATAACAGAGGTTCTCAAAATGGGGTTTGTAGATCGCTGGGGGTCCCTAAGACTTTTCAGGGGACCCAAGAAGTCAAAACTATTTTCCTTATACTAAAACATGATTTACCTTTTTCACTGTGTTGACTTTTTACACTGATAATATAAAAGCAATAGTAGGCAAAACTGCTGGTGCCTTAACAGGAATCAAGACAATGGCACCAAACTGCACTAGCAGGCACTTGCACTCTTCACTGCAATATTTTTTTTTGAAGTAAAAAAAGGCAGTTCTTCAGAATGTCCTTGGATTCCACAAGAAACAAGAGTGCAGCTTGAATATGGGGAAGCAAAAGAAAACAAAGAAGTATGCAACCATGAAGCAAATGCTTAGTCTCAGAGATCAGAGACCTAAAGGATAGATTCAAACCTAAAAAGAAAGGAAAAAAGATCCCAGTGCACTCAAGGAAAGACAAGTCCCCCAACACCCTTCCTGCCTATTCTTCCGGTATAACAAACAGCTGGGCCCACCTTCCCACATCCTGGTTGATACCAACTTTATCAATTTTTCCATTAAAGCCAAACTAGACTTAGTACAGTCAATGATGGACTGTCTGTATGCCAAGTGTATCCCTTGTATAACTGACTGTGTAATGGCTGAAATTGAGAAATTGGGGCGAAAGTATCAGGTGGCTCTAAGATTACCAAGGATGTAAGATTTGAATGATTACCATGCACACCCAAGGAACCTATGCAGATGACTGCTCAGTATAGAGTATAACTCAACACAAGTGTTACGCTGTGGCCATGGGTGACGGGGATCTTAAAGGAAGCATCAGGAAGACACCTGGAGTTCCCATCATGTATGTTTCTAACCATAGGTACAACACTGAGCAGATGCCAGATGATTACGGAGCCCCTCGATTCTAATTCTTAAAAGACAAAATTCCTCTGCTTTCCTTCAACCAACTTTCTGTTGTCAGTTTATGAAACATGCTACAGCATGATTATTCCACTTACCCATTTGCTCTGTTATGAGCTGAGGATGGTAAAAGACAGTCACTTTTTGATATTGTTTTGAAAATGATATTTTTGTATCATTTGAAAATTTGTTGCATCTGTTTATAAATCCAATGACTGCTCACAAAAAAAAAAAGAATGTCCTTGATAAAGCAGTAAAAATCATTAATTTTATTAGATTTCAACACTTGAGCACACATCTTTTTAATATTGTGTGATGAAATGGGAAATACACATTAACTAATGCTACATATTGATTGATGGCAGTTATCTTGAGAAAAAGCATTTGTGCACCTGAACTAGCTGCTTTTATCATGAAACACTATTTTCATTTTAAAGAATTATGATTATTCAGACCTGCATATTTGGCAGACATTTTCTCAAAAATAAATGGAGTCTTTCATTTCAAAGAAAACTGACATTGTTTGTTGCCAATGATAAAACTTGAACTCTCAAGCAAAATTTAGAATTTTGAATAACTTATATCTGCTACCATGAGACTGATAGCTTCCCAGTACTTAAAGATTTCTCTGATGAGATCAGTGGTGATATTAACAAATGTGATTTTTTTTTTTAATATAACGAAAGGTGTCAACATTTGGAAGGTATGCATAACTCAGTGAACCGGTATTTTCGAGTAGGCCAATGCATGATGTCACAGAATCATTCATGGGTAAAAAAATCCATTCACAGTGCAAGACAGACCAATAGATTTTAATGTAATAGAGTATGAAAAGATCATTGATATGGTTTCAAATACCACATTACAACCAACCCTTAAGAAACTACTACTTGTCAAGTTTTGGTGTAGTATCAAAGAAGTAATTATCTAAAGGCTATTAAAATATACTACTTTTTCCTGAAACTAATATAATATTGTATATTCACTACACTTTAATAAAAAAATACATTTTCCAATACCATATCTCTGTGAATACGGCTTTTCTTCGTATACTTTAAATCAAAACAACTCATCACAGCAAATTGAAGGCAAAAGCAGATAATAAGAATCCAACTGTCTTCTATTAAGCCAGATATTAGAGATTTGTGAAAAAGGAAAAAAATGCCCCTTTTCTCACTAAGAATGTTTTGTTTTGGAAAATATAGTTATTTTTCATATCAAATTTGTTATTTATGTTACCATATGAGTTTATTACTGTTATTTTGAAGTGCATTAATAAATATTATAAATTTTTCTGTTTCAATTACTAGTGTGGCAATATTTATAGATATAGCCCACATAAAGTTCTTGGGGTCCTCAACAATTTTGAAGAGTGTAAAGGGATGCCGAAACTAAAAAGTCGTTGAATCACTGTTCTAAGGTACCTATAGTTCTTTCCATTTTCCATTCTTGTCCAGCTTGTTAAGTCCCCATGTAAGGCATAAAGAAGTATAAAGAAAAGAAAAGGACACACAACTAATTGTGTATCTTAAACAAGAGAGAATGGGGGTTGGTTATAAATTCTTGTTTTAATTTTAAACAAAATAATTCACCCACAATAATAATTACATTTAACCCAGAAAAGTTACTGAGAGATACAAAATCCTTCCTTAGAGGAGCCAGGTAAAATAAAGTTGAAAAACCTATGTGGGATATAAAACTGAAAGCAACAAAGGAACAAGACAAACAAAGAAACAAAAACTCATAGACACAGACAGTAGTTTAGTGGTTACCAGAGGGTAAGCAGGGAGAGAGATGGTAGATGAGAGTAAACCGGATCAAATATATGGTGATGGAAGGAGAACTGACTCTGGGTAGTGAACACACAATATGGTATATAGATGATGTAATACAGAATTGTATGCTTGAAACCTATGTAATTTTACTAACCATTGTCATCCCTAAAACTTTAATTAAAAAGAAAAACCACTGTCACAAAAGTATACTTTTTTAAGCAATACATTTGCATTTCAGGAAAACTGCACTGAAGTATAATTAATCTCAGTACGAGAAAAGCCAAAAGCCTCCATTTTTCTTTACTATAGATAACTTCAAATTTTTATTCAGAAAAGGAAGTGAACACTAAGAGCAAATCGAGGTAGACCCAAAAATTGTCTTCTCTATCAATGACACTGAATTCTTATTCACCACCCTAGATATATACTTACCTCTGGACTTCCATAATGTCCATATATGTAGCATAATTTCCATAATGTAGCATAAAATTGAATATACTTTCTCATTCAAGTCATGGTGACCAATTTACATTTCACACTCCTAGTAAGTATGAACTCTTTATATTTAACTCCACTGGTAAGATGCAATGCATGGAAGGACACATTGATAGCTCTTTCTGGTAAAGGCAATGATGAATTGAGCAAAGATTTTTAAGAATCCCACAAGCTAACAATTTTTCAATCTATCTGTAAACAGAAAAGGTGACACAGAGACAGAACTCCTACAGCTCTTGGTTTTCTATTCTCACTCTAGTCTCTAGTATGTCCGTTTAGTCCCATCGCTGCAAACCTCACCCAACTACTGCTCTACAGAACTGAAGCCACAACAGGTAATGACTACAGTAGGACATCAATTTACAAAAACATCTTATTGCAAAGTTTAGGTGACTGAAGATGTGGAGCCAAGATGACGTAATCCAAAGAGAGTTCAAAGGCATACACAAGTAGTTCCTTTTTCCAGGTATTAATAAAGGTACAAGAAACAATTATCTTTTTCAGAAAACAGGCAGTTAGAACAAGATTCCTAGAGGACACGACAGCTTATAATTATTTCTACACTACTCATTCGTTAGTAGATCAAACTATAATCATTTTTATCTTGGACACATGTCCAAAAAAGGGGAAAAGAATAGTCATTGCAATGGGAAATTCACCTCAAAGAGGTAGAGAAAAGTGAAAATGGGGTTAACACCATTTAGCATAAAAAAATTCCATGAATAAGTATAGAACCATACAAAGGCAGTAAAAGAACTGAGGTAAAATTCTAGCTTAATGAGCATAACAAAGCAAAGCTCAAAAGTGATAAAGAATTGTTGAAACACTCCTGTAATAAATAAAAATCTGTAGACTAGCATCTCTTTTTCAAAAAAGCATTATCAGTCACAGGACTTTTGGTTTGAAAATGAAAGCAGAAAACATAGCTATACATCTACTATAACAATTTTATTCCATAAGTTTTCCAACTCATAACAACTCTTTCCTGAGACCGGTGGAGTTGGTAAGGCAATAGCTGCCACCTGCCTTTATCTCAGTTTCAAACATTTTTAGCTCTTATTGAAGAACATACAGTAATAAAGTGCTACCACTTAGCAGGAAATCTCCTTTGCTGAAAAGAAAATGAATTATTTAGAGACTCTAAAGCTAGAGGGGCTCTCACCTGTTAACACCTGCTCTAATCCTTAAACCTGAGAACTCTGTGTATCTCCTTCACTTAGAGCTTTTGTGTCTAAGTTGACAACTTGAGTACTTTTTTGTGACAACACAAGATATTTGAATTTAGTTAACTACTTAGCTAGTACCTACTTGGTTGATTTACAAATAGGTTACTGTTAATTCTGAAAATGCTAAAAAAAAAAAAAAAAAAGGGGGGGGGTGGGGAGGGGTATTTGTTAGGCTTCCAGTGTGCATTTAAAGATGTATAACCTCTGAGAAATTATGTTAAGGCTGAACTTAAATCAAGAGCAGTCAACATATACTACAGTGCATTATAACATCTCACCAAAGTAAACAGAGTTTAAGAGTAGCCATATGACCTTGGTCTACGACCATAAGGCAACAAGTCTTGATGTCAAGGACACTGCGAGTTTAAGGCGAGTATACTTATGTGTTAAGGAAGGAAAGTCTATTTCACTCTGCACCATCTCTCCTCTCAGCAAGAGAGTGTGAGCCTGGAAGAATCCGGGGAAATGGAAGGAGAGGTGGATCTGAAGTGGGTGGGGCAGGGTGCATCAGGTTGTGGACGCTCTCTGGCTGCACCCTATTTACAGCCAGTGATGAACCAAGCACCGGACACATAAACCCAAAATCAATGATCAGGGACTGGGGATGGGGTGGGACAAAGAATGAAGGGGAATGGGAAGAGCGGGCTGTAACTCTCTCTCTCACCACCCCCAGACAGAGGGCCTAGCCTGAAGCCTGCGACCTCGCACCACTCTACAGCCGCCCACCGTCCTGAGACCCCAGCTTCGACCTCAAGGGTCAGAAACCGCCAGGTGCCGGACGCATGCGCACAGCATTGTACCGCTCCGCACGCCTCGGGGCCTCCGCCCACCCCCTCGTCGCCTCCCAGACTGCGCCAGGCCCCACGCCGCCTTTTGCCAGAGCAGGGCCTCGGAACCCCGCAGCCGCGGGCGCCTACTTCCAGGCCCCGAATGCAGGCATCACCTGGCTCCTGGCCTTCGGGATCACACCTCCCGTTGACTTGCAAGCTCCGCGAACCTGGAAACGTTTCTTCAAATCTGGGCGCCCCCAGCGTCCTCCGAACTTGCTTCAGTTTAAGCTCACCGCCTTCCTGGTTCCAGCGCCAGGCAGCGTCAGCCGAGCTTCCGAATGCATCGATGGAGGCTGCCAGGCGTTAGGAGTGCCGAGGGAATAGATCGTCACGCCGCCAATTTTTTGTTTGGTGTTGGGTTTGCTTGCTTGTTTATTTGCTTTTCTTATTACCAAAAAGCAATAAAGATGGAAACTGAAGAGTGTTATTGCCTTCGTAATCATCGTTATCGTCACAGATAATCAGTAAACAAATCTACGTTATAGGAAGTTATGTTTAAGACACCCACACGTAGCAAAATTGGTTATCTCAAGCTGGAGGAGGAGGAAACTCGCCCAACAATAATAAATCATGGGAGTGTGTCTGTGTAGAGTCGTGTGTGATTAAAATGTAATGATTTATTTACAAAAATGCATTAAAAGTCGGTGTTTCTTCTGCCCTGAAGGTGAAGGCACTCACAGGTTGGGTGCAAATTAGTTTCTCACATTAAAGTAACTGGTTGTTGGAGGAAGGGGAGAAAGCTGCCCGAGGCATGGAGAGGAGGTTTCTTCTGAAAGAGAAATTAAGTGTTTAGGTTTTTGTTATTTAAACCAATAGAAATTAAAGCGATTCAGCATTTTCTGTAACACATATTATATTATGTATCTGTCCTTGCAAAAATATCATTCTTTCCTTATTTACTATAAGTACGCAAAGATACGGAGGTAAATAAACTGTTGGCCTTGGTTTGGGTCGACTGTGAGAACCAACTCATTCACAGCTGCTAGATACCAAAGCTACAGTTTTCCGCAGATATTTGAGATGGTGAAAATCAACTTCAGAAATATATTTATCATAAATGACTGTACCTTAAATAACCAGTTTTGAGGGATCGTTTTAAAACTTAACTACAACACTACGTGTTTATTTTAAATAATTCAAGAGCTGGGGTCCTGAATTTTATTGGCTCTTGTATGTCTGTCTGTAAGCTGTCAACTGAGCTTTACTATCAAATTTGTTAACCAAAACTGCATTTTGAAATGTCCTGTATTCAGAAAATATTTACTATTTAATGAAACAGCATCATTAGAACTTTATGAGTATTTATTAGCATGTGATTTCAAAACCTTGGGTTTTTGTTTTTGTTTTAAACTAAACTTGCCTTAGGCCAGTGGAATCGTGGTCAGACACTGCAGATTTAACTCCATCTGATATCAACACCACTATTGCTAAATATACAAAGAGCCAATATGCCAGGAAAACCTAAGGGAAAATCTATTTGGTATAAATCGCGACGATTGTGTCTGAGCCTTCCCTGATTACCTTTAAAGTGGTCATCTTTCCCCCCAAGCTCAGTAGATGGAATTTGAGATCAGACTTAAAACTCATGTGCTTGAAAGGGCAAAAGAAAAGTAACTAGTGAGTCTCTTGATCCCTTACCACTTCTAGAAGTTATTTTCCTTACCACTTATAGTGGAGCAGTTTGTGAATAGTATTTAACACCTCAGTTTGAGAGCTCTTTCTGGTCATTCTGTTAAATAACCTTAAAAACGGATTTTCATAAAGGATTAAAGTTTTATGGTTATTTCCCTCTGATGATATCAGAATTAAAGTGGTTACAAATAGTAACCCTAGACTAAATGTAAAATCATGTTTCTAAATTCATGTAACTTTGGAAAGTGTGACTATTTGAGTCTCTTTTGTAGCTTAATAAAATAAAAACAAGCACTCATATAATTCATTAATATCTAAAAGCTTTTGCACTGGAACGTAAAGATCTTAATTATTGCTCCTAAAAGTAGCTATAAATGAAATCTTTTAAGACCAAAAGATAACTTCAGAATTCAAGAAAAGGCAAAGTAATGTTTTAAGAAGTGTGGTTTCCATCTTAATTCCGCCAAACGTGAACATTTTAATCTGAGTAGTGTAGTATGACAAAGTTATTTATAGCCTCTATTTACATATATTCTAGAAACACTAATAGATTGTTTTAATTGTGTTCTTTTCACAAAACTTTCAGGTTGCTTTGATGGAACTTCTCAAATTATCTGTTAACTTTGTGCTGATGTCTTAACCAATGGGCGGAAGATATACATATCAAAGTTCTGTAATTTGCTTTTATTTTTACTAAGAGTATTAGGTCCAAGAAAGTAAACAAGTTACCTTAACATCAAAAATCCTTCATTAACATTCAGACTACTTAAAAACCTCCCTAAAGCTACACTTGAAGAGGTATATTTGTTTACACACTGAAATAAATATAACTTTCTGTATGCAAATATTTTTATGTGAGATACATATGTGGCCACGTTTCTCACAGCAAGCTCTGTCCTGAACAATACAAATGATGCAGAAATGTAGACGTTCCTTCCATATAACTGTTTCGATTAAAATAGTCGAGAGAGAGAGAGAGAGAGAGAGAGAGAGAGAGAGAGAGAGAGAATCCTATCTCCCGGAAAGCATCTATTTTTGAATAGTCCACAATAAATAAAATTAGATGGGGCACAAACTTAACTGTCGATTTGTTTTCAAAGTCAAGAGGGATAATGACTTGCTTTTCAAAATCAGAAAATCAATTAGAATGTTTCCAAGGATGCTAAAGAAGAACTCCTGTAGTTCATTTTGGGAGGGTTCCGGATACAGGGAGTTAGTTACAGGGGAGATTAGGCTGAGGGTCCTGAGACCTCAAAAAGGGGACGAAGTCTAGCAGTCTTTGACCTGGCGCTAAGAAACATTTTAAAATGGAATCTGTCAGGGAACAGCTGCTCGGAAAATGTGTAAAATCGACCGGCCCCTTCGAGAGGGTTTGTCCACAGAGGAATCGGCTTGGGCTCCAGGACGCAAGTAATGGGGTGAATCACAAACTCCCCAAGGCGAGGAGATTGGTGAAGACCCAGCCTCAGCTCTGGCTGCGGGCCGGGAAGCCTCTAAAAGGAGCTGTAGAGGACCCTGACTCTGGGTAGGGCTGTGAAGCCAGGATGCCGAGCTGCGAGGTGTAGGTGAGGTGGGGGATGAGGAGCGGGGATGTAGACTTAGAATACCGGCTCGGGATATGGAACTGGGGTCTGGGGCGCGGGCCGCCTGACGCAGGATAGGGATACCAGGCAGCAACGCGGGGCCGAGCAGTTGCCCGGCTCCCTGACGCGGAGCCGGGATACCCGACTGACTCCAGGAGCCCTGCACTTGTCAGTTTCCTCTTGGCCACGCCCTGGCGGAGTAGGTCCAGCTCCCCAGTGTTTAACTAAGTCTTGACACCAACGCAAAATCCACGCCTAATTAAATTAATTAGGGATTCTTGTCAATCCTGGATTGATGGCCAAGAGCGCAGGCGGCCGAGGCTATCTGAAACCCGGACGGCCTGGGACCTGCCTCTTCTTCCCGCCCCCTCCCGTCCCCCTTCACTGCCCTCCCACTCCAGCCCCAGCATGCTTGGACTCCAGCCTTAATCAATCTCAATCTCTCTCTCCCTCTCTCTCTCTCCCTCTCTCTCTTCCCTTTCTCTCCCTCTCTCTCTCTCCCTCTCTCTGTCTCCCCCCAACCCCCACTCCCTCACCCCCACCCCCACCCCCAGGTAGTTGCGCGGGTGCTTCCCTGGAAGGGGCTCCCTCGGAGTTGCGAAGGGAGGTAATTTACTCAGAACAAGGGGCCGCCTTTGCGAAGTATAAATAGTGAGACTTCAAGCGCAGCGTTGCTATCAGATCTGAACTCTCCGCAGGAAGAATTGTCAAAGATCTTAACATTGAACCAGCGCGCCCGGGCAGGGAAGCATCAGTTCCCATTTCCCTCCGCCGGCCCCCGCCCCCTTCCTCTTCCTCCTCCTCCTTCCTCCTTCCTCCTCCTCCTCTTCTTACTTCTTTTTCTCCTTCTACTTCTCTTTCTTCTTTCTTCTCTTCTTTTTCTTCTTTTTCCTCCTCCTCTTCCCCCCTCTCCTCCCCCACCCCCTGCCCCATTGATGTGTTATTATTGGGGGGGCTGGAGCAGTAAAAAAAGAAGAAGGAAAAAAAGAGCGGGGCTCGGCTGGGAGACGTTGAGAGCGGGGCTGCCGGGCATCCGCGGCGATGGAAGAACTTACGGCGTTCGTCTCCAAGTCTTTTGACCAGAAAGTGAAGGAGAAGAAGGAGGCGATCACCTACCGGGAGGTGCTGGAGAGCGGGCCGCTGCGCGGGGCCAAGGAGCCGCCCGGCTGCGCGGAGCCGGGCCGCGACGACCGCAGCAGCCCGGCAGTCCGGGCGGCCGGCGGAGGCGGCGGCGGAGGAGGCGGAGGCGGAGGCGGAGGCGGCGGAGGAGGCGCAGGAGGAGGAGGAGCGGGCGGAGGCGCTGGAGGAGGGCGCTCTCCCGTCCGGGAGCTGGACATGGGCGCCGCGGAGAGGAGCAGGGAGCCCGGCAGCCCGCGGCTCACCGAGGGTAACGGCCTGACCCCCAGCCGCGGTTCCCCTTCCCGCCTTCCCGACTCCTCTTAGGCGGGAGAGGACCCCGAGGCCCAGCGGGTTGGGGGGCGGGACGCGGAAAGGGCCCTTGGATCCCAGTTGGGAAGCTGGAGTGATGATGGAGGGGTGGGCGTCGGGTGGTGTGCACGGTCGTGGGTGGGGTCCGAGTGTGTGTGGGGAGGGGGGGGCGTATGGGGTTTGCGCGCGCCCTTCTCAGATGCTCCCGCTATTCCCATTCCACTGAGACGCATTTTCACCAGGCGGAGGACGGGGCCGCAGCCCAGACGGCCCGCGGGCGGATGGAGAAGTTCGTGGGGCCCGGTGCGGGTGGGGGTGCTGGCAGCAGTTGGGCCAGGCGGCGGGATTACGGGTAGCATCTAGCTCCGAGTTTGCGGGAATCCTTTTCCTAGGAGAGAGAGAGAATGAGATTCCACCCTCGGGTACCCCCCAGGTTTCGGGCCGCTGCTGAGAACCACTCGAACTCCGCGAAGAACCTGGATCTCTAGAGCTTGGGGGCCAAAGCTTCCCATTCTCTTTGAGCTACGAATGTAGAATGAGGCCAAGGCAGGCTAAGGTTCAGGCTATGTTGTTTGTCTTGGGTGACTACTTAAGCTCCTTTTTTTGTGGTTTGTTTTTCAATATTTACACAATTCTGTTAGTGCTTCGCATCATCCAGTACTCTGATTTTGTGTGGGGGGAAAATCCTTTAGTGCCAGCAAAGTGTTAGGAAACGGCTTTATCTAAATGGTGGAGCGTCCTATACCAATTCAAAGGAGTACAACAATAAAATTAATTTGGCACTTGGTCCCTGCAGTAACTGGTGTGCTGCCATATTTTTCCAATTAAGAAAATATGTGACATGCGTAGAATCACATATTTAAGCAAGCAATTAAGTTGTTTATAACACGGTCTGTTCCTGTTTAGGCCAATAAGTGGAAATTTGGGGGCGAAATAAAGATTATATTAAGTCTATTAATCAACTGGGGATGTGGACATTTTTCTCTTTGAAGCCCCAAAAGTTTGAGAGGCATCCATTGTCGATGACACAAAATAGACAAAGCCTTCTCACCCTTTTGGCAGAATCTGAAGTGTGTGTTTTCATGTTCAAATTTCATTACACTATCAGTGGAAATGTTTTCCTATTAACTTGGTTCCGAATGTTTGCTATAATGTTATCCACTTCCTTCCCGGAGGAAGGACACATGTCCACAAAACGAACTCTGAGAACTAGACAGGCCGGCAACACTTAAGATCACCATACTAAGAATGCTAGGTTGGGCTGAGATCTAAAGGCTCTTCTTCCCGCAGACCCCTCACCACGTCCTCCTAAATTTGGAAAGTGTTGGCGTAATTGTCTGTCGGCCCATTGCAGCCTCCAGGGCGGGAAGCAGCAGCTCCGGGCGCTGAGTACGCCGCGCTCAGGATAGGGTCTAAACCCCAGGCAGACGCAGTCCTGAGACTGTTGATTTCCAAGCTCAGGGCAAGTATTAATTTCTCTGCAGGCCGGCGCTTCCGGAAATTATTTTTAACACCCATGCTGATCGGGAACCTGGGCTGGGAAAAACTGCAAACAGCCTCCCTGGACTATCTAAACTCAGCTTTGACACCTTAAAAGCCCAAATCTCTGACTCAGGAGCAGAGGATGAAGGTTCCAGAGGGCAACCTATGTTGATACTGTATCTTCTGATCACTGCCCCTTGGCTTAAAAAATTATATATATATATATATATATATATATATATATATATATATATATATATATATATATATATCCATATCCCTCGGGTGTCTCTATGCTCGCACTTGCACTTGCAGAGCTCCTGTTTTTAAAGGGAGGAGAAGGAAGAACAGGAAAGTAGCAACGGATGTGTGCAAACCCAGAGCAGGAAAAAAATGCATATTTTATTAAACATCCGAGCTGGTGGATGCATGAAAAGGCTTTGAGTAACCAATAGAAACCGAGGATCGCGAATGTTCCGCTTGAACCTGTTGATCTCTGTGGGTTTAAGCGTTTAGGGTCGAATCGGCCTTTCCAATGGGAAGAGGGAAGGAGAGAACCGAGGCAGCGGTCGGTTCCGCGAGCCACCGGAGGCTAGTTTTCCGCCTCTGGCCTCTGGCCGGGCGTGGGCGGCGAGCCCTCCAGATCGCCAACATGGCGTGGACGTCTCTGCCCAGGCGACTGGGGTCCGGCAAGGGGGACGGGAACTGCTTGGCGGCCCGTGCGTGTTGCGCTGGGTTTAGCCGGAGCCCTGGGTCAGCACCGAGCGCCAGGGGATACGGCTCCGAGTACCGCGCAGCACACGGGTCTTTTTCTCTCACTGCGCCCCTTTGGCCCAATTGTTACCAAATTAAACCACAAGTTTGAGAGAGACAGAGAGCTAGCGGAGGCCAGAGTAAGGCCTAGCACTCTGGGAACGGAGGGTGTGAGAGACCTGTGCATGGCCTCGCCGCGCCCTTCAGCCTGGATCGCGTTGGGTGACGGGCGGGGCGCGGAGCTTTTGATTTCTGTGCAGTGCGTGGAAGAGAGTGAGTGTGCGAGAGGGTGAGTGGATTGGATTTGGTGTTCGCGGGGGAGTGCAGGGGACTGTGGGGTGGACAGTGAGGAGGTGAGCTGAAGCCACAGTTGCGGAGGGGTTGGGTGGGTGAATGCCCATCTGGCCCGTGGGTGGGCCACCCAGAGTTGATCTTTGCGCGTCTCCAGGGTCCTCTTCCTCCTGGCGGGGTGAGGAACTGGACAAGAACTCCGGGAAGGGGCAGGATCTTCCACTCTTCTTGAGACAAACCTGGTAATGGAATTTGCTGTGTTGTTTTTATTTGTGTGTGTGTGTGTGTGTGTGTGTGTGTGTGTGTTGCTGTGTGCGCGTGTGGACATACGTGTGGCCCTGTTCGTGGTGCCCCCTCCAGTGTCCCCGGAGCTGAAGGATCGCAAAGAGGATGCGAAAGGGATGGAGGACGAAGGCCAGACCAAAATCAAGCAGAGGCGAAGTCGGACCAATTTCACCCTGGAACAACTCAATGAGCTGGAGAGGCTTTTTGATGAGACCCACTACCCGGACGCCTTTATGCGCGAAGAACTGAGCCAACGGCTGGGGCTGTCCGAGGCCCGAGTGCAGGTACCTGGCTGTGAGGAGGTGGAGGCTGGGCCCAGGGAGGGAGGAGGGGCACGCCTGGGGTTAGAGAGGCAGACCAGGGGGCAGACAGCAAGGGTGCGGGTTCCAGTGCCTGGAGTGAGGTGAGAAGGAAAGGGATGTCTTTACCAGAGGTTTTTTTTTCCAAAGTAGATCTTAGTCTTGTAACTCCCCCCACCCCTTTTTCCCTATCCCAACATATGTTCTCAGCAGAAGAAAGCTGTGCTGGGCTTGCTCCCAGAGTTTCTATAAACCACACCCCCCTCGCCTCCCGGTGCCTTTAATGTGGTTTAATCCTAATGGGCCTACTTTTATAAGCCTTAAAAAAAAGTCCCACAGAAAACGTTTTATCTTCTGGATGCCTTAAAAGTTACAACGAATATTTTGTTCGCTGGAGTTGGGTTTCCTTGAGGGTCTGCTCCGGGCTCTAGGTTTGCCAAGCGGATATACCAATTAGGTTTATAGATGTACAGACTATAAAGAAAATTAGCAACTGTTAAATGCAGAAATTTACAGTCTGCCATTAGCGGTCGATCTCAAACTGTGTGTGAAACAGCGGAGAAATAAATGCATTTTGGTCACTCTTTGTTCCCTCACTTAAGAATGTGAACCTACAGAAATTTGATTTTAAAACAACATACCTATCTTAATATTGGCATGTGTACCCCCAGCACGTGCCATACCGTATAAAATTAGGATTGGAGTAGATTTTCTTTACTAATGGCTGTGAGGGTGAATGGAATGGCAAAAGTAGGTTTTGGGGGCAGTTGAGGTGAAAATTTATATACATACATGCATCCATATCCTAGGTTTATGGAGGACAAATTTAAATGTTTCAGATTGTATTTCCGCTCAAATAATAAAATAGGAGAAAATGATGGTCATTATTTGTTTGAACACATGGAGCAGTTTTAGGCCTGAACATCTGCAGCTGTTACAAAGTATCACTGTAACAGATACTCCCCGGGTCTCTGGGCGCAGAGACCACCATCTGCAGCGAACTATACAATTCTTATGGGGCTTCTCTGCATCTTGTAATAGGATCAGGACAAAAACAGAGCAGTCGAGTTAAAGGAGAAAAGTAATAATAAGCTGCCTTGGTCATCACAGTACCAACAGTGGAGCCTTCCTTTTTAAGCCTCTTCTGCTTTGCTCTGTGTACTGAGCTCTCTAGAGGCTCAGCAACCCCTTAAAGACATGGTGATAATTATTACAGTTATGAGCATTAGTATCTCAGTTCCAACTCTACTAGGGGAAAAAAGAGGCAAGAAGCCTCAGGCCATGTGAGTTACACAAAGGATGCCACCCTGGCATGAAATCTACCCTTCTATTACACTAAATGGCAGGGGAATTTTTGAAGATTTACATTGACTATGACACTTGCTTTTAAAAACAAGACAAATCTCAGAAGCAATATTTCACTTTCATGTTTTTTTAAACATTAATTTGTGAATCAGTCAATATGCTGTCTTATTGGAACATAATGCTGTATTATTAGACTATAAAAGCAAGCTTTATTTGAATTTTTAAAAATCTGCCATACTGCTTCTAAAAGTTGGCAAGATTATTTAGGAAGGTAATATCTGGGAGACAATAATATCCATGAGTTACTTGATTCATACCCCACCCCCCTTTCACAGAATGTTGTTATTTTTTTCTCATAAGAAGTGAACTTGATTGCTGGTTTTTATTTTTTCGTACTTTAAAAAATTTTTGAGTTATTTTCCAGATGCTTCTCTACTATCCTAACTTCAGCTTTTTCTATAGAGCAAATTAGATTATCATGATAATAGCACAATTATTCTGCTACTGTGTTATACTCTGCTACACAGAGGAACAGAGAAATTCTAAACTTCTTTGTAGTGAGGCTTTTATGACACTAATTGCCTCTTCCCCCACTCTTATCCCCCTTCCCCCCACCCCCAGGAAAAAAAGAGTCACTATTTGCTTTGGTGTTTGGTTTTTCTTGAAGATGAAGCTAATTAATATTACAGGCTATTAATGAGCACATTCTTCTCAGGTCTTACTGGGGAAACATCTAAACCCATTATCACTTTGGTATCAGGTACCAGCGAGAGAGTTTTAGGCCTTGGGAACTCTGTAACATGGAAAGATGAAACCAGGATTAATAGTAATTTATCAGGAAACAATTTATCTTGCAAAAGTCTATGAAATCTATCTATTTTTGTCATTCATTTACATTTTTAATTTTGGAAATTGAGATTGTTCAATATATTTCAAAGATTGCTTGCTACATCTTGCAATCCATGCCCTTTTTTCATTGTACTCTGGTAATTTTTAAAATTTTTCAGTCATAACATCTAGGTATTTTTTCCTTCCAATTTGTAGGTTTGGTTCCAAAATCGAAGAGCTAAATGTAGAAAACAAGAAAATCAACTCCATAAAGGTATGCTTCTCAGACAAAGAACATTTGATATTCTAAGTAAAAAGAGAATGGGGAATCTTGTTATTACAAAGTCAGAAAAATCTTCTCAAAGAAAACCAGGGTCCTCATTTTAAAAATCTGCTCTGAAGGCAGTTAATGAGAGTCCTAAAGCTTGGGAGTAAATTGCATTTATTTTAATTATGGCAGCAGTTTAGGAAGATAACAGTCCATTTCCAAAGGAATTAGTTTTATCTTGGTACCATTTGGAACCCTGGAAAACAATGCTAGAAATATTAACCTCATATTATTGGGTTTTGCTCCCTCATTTTTTACAGGTGTCCTCATAGGGGCTGCCAGCCAGTTTGAAGCTTGTAGAGTTGCACCCTATGTCAACGTAGGTGCTTTAAGGATGCCATTTCAGCAGGCAAGTACAACCCTGTTTCAACCTATTTTTAACTGTAAAAAGACCTAGATGTTTGCTTGAACTGTTGAACACCCCTTCTCTCTGAAGGGGTATTCCAATGTTGGTGTCCACTGCAGTTGGAGAATCAATTTTGAGATGATATAATGAGTCTACTCACCGTTAAAAACCTATAGAGTGTCAGGGGCCTACATGTCTATTCCTTTCTGTCCTCATGAGAAACGCACAGAGGCCTTGGGGGCAGCAACCAGTCCTTTAAAAATGCACTAAAGATTGAGGTTGGGGAGAGGAAGGAAAAGCCTTTTGATTAAGTTTTTGTCAGATCCAATACAGAGGTTAGTCCTAATGTGTTTCTAAGGCAACTCTCTTAAATATTTTTCTAGGTATTTTCTACCTCTTAGTCATGTTAACTGTCGTTGCAAATAAATAAAAGTACTCCCAACTCAGACTTGATTTTTTAAAGCTGTCTCTGCAAACAAAGCTTTATCTCTAGTAGAGAGGAAGCCTTGCCTTGGTCTTCGAAGGGATGCCCTGCCTCTGCAAAGCATTTCTTTGCCATAAAGAAACCTTTAAGACTACATTTTAAAAGGACAGCCTGCAGCAGTGATTTAATCCTGGGAAGTCCCAGTGCTCTGAACTCCCCACTCTCCATACTTAAGGGCATAACCCTTTCCCAAACAGTGCCTGACCTACCTCATCCTCAGCCAGGATCCCTGCTTGGTAGGACTGTGAAGTCATGAATTAGCTCTCCGTTGACAGTGCCCTGGACTGGGGAGACACATGAGTGGGCCCATGTATTGAGGGTTAGCGTTAGGGAGATCTTAGCTTTTTTGGCACCACAGGACTCTGGTATCTTGATGCTAGGCTTTCAAATCTAGAAAGAATGACTGGGGAAAGGGGGGTGCTTAAAAGGAGACCCTTACTACTCAGAGGGTGATGTGCAGGTCTCCATCAGCAGCAGCATCAGGGAGATTGTTGGAAGTTCAGAATCTCAGGCCCCCACGTAGACCTTCTGAATCAGAATCTGCATTTAAACAAGATCCCCAGGTAATTCCTATAGCAGTAAAGATTAGCAGTACTAACAATTGTGCAAATTGTGATGAAGATGCAGTCATTTCCCTAAGTGACATACAAAGTTTTGTGATTTGCTTGTTGGTACATCAGTGCTTTAGTAGCGCAGTTAAAAGGTGTTTGGCAGCATCAAGAGAGGAGGGTAACGGCCCTCACCCCATCTTTCCAATACACCATTGTTATTCTGAGGAGGGTGATGTTTTAGCACAATAGCAATGTTGCCCTCCGATGGGCCCAGCTCCGAGGGGGCGGCCACATTCCAGCAGTCGTGTGTCCCCTGGGCCCAGGGAGAGATAAGCTGCGCTGAGCGAGTTGCAGAGACTCAGGGGCACTGGCATATCCCTGTGGCGCCTCAGATTCAGTAACAGGCTGAGGAGGTCAGCCAAATGCCCCTTACCCGCCCCCCGCCCCAGCCTTTCCCTGAGCCAAGCTGGACGCCGTTAATGCTCTGTTTCTATTCTGTTGTCACCCTAGGATAGTCATTGCAACGTGACGCCCTTGTCCTTTCAGGTTCAGGCGCAGCTGCAGCTGGACAGCGCCGTTGCGCACGCGCACCACCACCTGCATCCGCACCTGGCCGCGCACGCGCCCTATATGATGTTCCCGGCGCCGCCCTTCGGACTGCCGCTGGCCACGCTGGCCGCGGACTCAGCCTCCGCTGCCTCGGTGGTGGCTGCCGCTGCCGCAGCCAAGACCACCAGCAAGAACTCAAGCATCGCAGATCTCAGACTGAAAGCCAAAAAGCACGCGGCTGCCCTGGGTCTGTGACACCAACGCTAGCCCCAACGTTGCGCCTCCAGTGCGGTGCGCAGCCTGCACCCCCTCCGCGCCCCGCTGCTTCTCCGTTACCCCTTCTGGACCTCTGGAGCCAAGCCTGTTTTTGCCTGGCTGATCGCCCCTTGCCCACATCCGCATCCCGGACTCGGAGGGCGGGACTCTGCGCGGGACCCGGGATCCCACCTGGCGCACCAACTCGGTGGCTCCTGACCATTCACCTACCCAGGGGCCTAGAATTCAGCTTTGTAGGGGCGGGTTTGGGGAAGTCTGGAGAGAGATTGGACAAGGGAGTGCTGGGACAGCGGAGTGTGGCTGATGGCAAAGCTGCATCGATGGACTGTTGCGCAGAAATAAAAATCCTGTTAATAAAAAATGAGCAAAAAAAAAAGTAGAAAAGATAAACAAAAAAAGGAACTTATTTCTTACTGCTATTTGGCAGAAGCTGAAATGGGAGAGAGAACCAAGGAACAAAAAAATTTTAAAAATTATTTTATACATTTAAAAATATGGAAAAATAACCTGGACAAATCTCGAGAGAATGGGGGGTTGGGGAGTTACCAACTTAAAGTGTATGTTTTTTCCCAATGGGCTAAGAAGGCAAAACAGAAGGAAGGGATATACTTATTTAAAGAATTAAGATGAAAAAAGTGCGCAGCTGGGAAGTTCACAGGTTTTGAAACTGACCATTTTTCTGCGAAGTTCACTTTAATACGAGAAATTTGATAAGAGAGGCGGGCCTCCTTTTACGTTGAATCAGATGCTTTGAGTTAAAAACCACCACGAATGGAAGAGCAAGAAGAGGGAAGACAGTATAAAAATAAGGACAGGAAAAAATGATATTAACAGAAAAAATGATACCACAGACAGTGATTTCTCTGAGAAATAATTATGGCAGAACTGTCCAGACTGCTGACAGTAAATTCCGGTTTGCATGTTACTTGTATTCCATTGACGGTGTCTCCCCACTCCACTCCCCACTTTACTCACATGCACTTACTTCATTTTCATCTTCAGTACGAAAAACAATACCAAACGCGTCTGGAAATTGATATATATAGGTATACATACATACATACATACATATATATATATATATATATATATATATATATATATATATGTATTTTTTTTTTGCCCCGTCTTTGATCTTGGGGGACAAAAGAAAAAAGTCGAAGGGAAAATTTTTACACTCTGTCCCAAGAAAACGGAGGCGGGCAGAAAATGGGGAAAGGAAAAGGAAAACAAGAAGACCAAATGAAATAATGAAGGTACGGCGCCTCACACGGTGCCTGACACATAGTAGGCACGCTCAGTGATAGTCCCCTCCCTTCCCCACTGCCCCTCCGCCTTTTCTTGTATTCCCTCTTGCTGGTTACCTGAAGTCCTATTTGAGGACCATGCTTTATTTCCCCCTCTCTATCCTGTCACACTCACCTTAAACACCCAGCTAGATACAGACACTAGGTTTGTGTAAAATATGTTGATACACACGAACAAAGTTTATTTTGGCTATAATGTGTGAACTGATGGTTGACTTTCAACATTTGCGTTTTATCTCACAAAAGTGTATATTCAAGTAATTTTTTGTTTTGTTTTGTTTCAATTCATGTAGCTGTTTAAACTGGGGTACCCTGGACTAAAGAATCTGTATCCCAATTCTCTAGAAAGCCTCCTTAGTTTTCTTTTCCCCCTTCCAATTTACAAGAAAGAGGAAAAGCTCTTTTAACTGAACTTTGGTATGCGGTTGAGCTTTGTAACTATTTGTTCTCCATGAAAACAAATTATTTATATTTGCCATATTTTTTCTAGTGTATTAAGTTATTTTAAACAAAAGAAAATGCTGTTATTTCATGACGTGTTGGTACAAAATGTTTCGGTTTCACCTCTGTTAAACCTTTTAAATAAGTGCCAAGTTATTAATTGAAGACACTTTGCGATCAATTGAATGAAAATAGTATCGTTTCATTTGATGGGGTTCGCGTCATCTTTGTTCCTGTTACTATTAAACTATCTGGGAGAGTCTTTCCTTCTTCCTTTTTGATGAATGTACGTATATCTGTCTTTCGATTATACCAACTTGGAAAGCGCTTGCCTTTGCTCCTACATGCGGCAATCAAGGGGCGGTGAGAATGGTGGCTCTGTGGCTCTCGGTAACGCTGAACGAATCCCCATCCCCGCCCTTATCCACCCAGCATAGAAACCAGATTGATTTTACACCAAGTCAGTAAAAGAACAGATAATATGTAACATAACAGACTAGAAACCCCCTCCCCTCCCCAAGGTGGACTCTCGTTCTTCATTTTGCTGCGCTTTCATCCTTGAAGTTTATCTGGGGGACACTTTGGGGAGGAAGGAAATCGGGATCACGCGGCGCAAAATCCACTTTGGTTAATTGTGGCATAAGACACACTGGATCCCAGGTCGCCGACCCTCCCCAGAATCGAGCAGGCGATTCTGCTTTGTGAGTAGGGCAAGAGCTGCGGAGTGGGGCAGAAGCGTTAGGAAGCGCGGATCCCCCACCTCTTACCCCACTTTAGCTCTTGGGCTGTCGCAGTTTCTTCGTGGGTTAAAATTAGGAAAAGGCAGAAGCCAGGACCGTGTTTAGGAAAAGCCGGGTCTTAGCTGTCCTCAGAACACCTAAGAGCCCGTCTCTCTCTCCTTCTCTTGGCCCCCCCTCTCGGAAAAAAAGTCCCACTAGTAAAGCTCGTCTTTGCGGGTAGGTAGAGACCGGGGAGACTCGGCCCTGGCCAGGCCCGGGATAGGACCTTCCCTTCCCCGGCGGGCTCTTAGCATGGGGCACACCCTCTACGAAGATCGAGTGTGTTCTGAGTGCCCCCTGGGGCCCTCTTTGGGCAGGAGGACGCGTAGAGGAAACCCCCAACCCCTCGAAAAAGCCTTACGTCCTCCATCCGTGCTCCCCCCGCCCCCACCCGTCCGTTTCCTGGGTTGAGCTTGCTCTCAAAGCTGTCCTCCGCGTAGACCTGGGTGATTTGTTCATATTTATCTTTTAGCTTTCAAAGATCATTGACCAGGACTAAAGACGTATTCCGCGCTCAGGCCTTGCGGGTCTCCCAGTTGACGAGCTTCCCTAGATTTCATAATAAACATCTGCCTGAGGCGGGGTGCGCTTTGAAGCGGCCGCGCTGCTCCGCCCGCCGCGGCGGTGTTGGCCTCCCGCGAGCACCGGTCGGCGCCTGGGCTGGGGGTCGGAACCCGCAGTCTCCAAGCCCCAACCCTAATCCAGCCCCCAACGCAAGTTTGGACATTTCCCTGGGCATCCCGAGGGAATTGGAGGTCACGGGAGAACTTGGGTTCGGGGAGTTAGCGGTTCCGTCCGGTGCCCAGCCGTGGGCGCGTCTCGCGGAGTCCAGCCTGTCCCTACAACTGAGCTTGGGGAAAGCCTGAGGTCAAAGGAGGCGGTGCGTCCGGGCTCAGGCAGGCTAGGCGCCCGGCACCAAGAAGGGGGCGCAGAAACGCGGCCTAGGTCCGCCTGGAACGTTCCCGGCGACAGGAGCCCGGCGGGCAGGGCGCCGAGCCCCGCGGGGGTCGGGCTCCAGCAGGAGCTCGGAAGGCAGAGGAGCCCGCACAGGCCGGTGACAAAGGTCAAAGTTTCCTAGCCCGGTCTGCCGAACTTGAGCCGGGCGCAGCCTGTGGGACCCGCGCGTCAGGGGCACCAGTGGCGTCCTCACCTCCTCCCGCGTCTGCTCTGCCGAGACTCAGCAAGGGACGAGGCTGCCTTTGCTGGCCCCTCGGGGCCGGGTGCCTCGGGTCCAGTTTCCCACACGAGCGCTCGCAGGGCCTTCTTTTCCGGAGCTTCACGGCCCAGACTCTCCAGCATGCACCTGGGTGTTCCAAACTCCCAGTTTAAAGAGCCACCTGAGAAGGAAGGGGACCGAGGAAGTCTTCAGTTTAAATTCAAATAAAGCCCTACATGCATGTTGTTTTGGC
The DNA here is from genome assembly GCF_057876585.1 of Rhinolophus sinicus. NCBI lineage: Eukaryota > Metazoa > Chordata > Mammalia > Chiroptera > Rhinolophidae > Rhinolophus > Rhinolophus sinicus. Next base: position 27,941,741 of record NC_142517.1, on the reverse strand, counting down.
TGAAAGTCAATAATCGTAATAAATAATAAAAATTTCGCCTTCCCTATCCACCCCCCTCCCCCGCCCCGCGGCCCCCAATCTTTCAGGGTATGCAAAGCCTTCACGAGCTACAAAATCCCTCACTGGGGAAAACCCGCGCTAAAGGAGATTATTCAAGACATTATTAGTGTTAAGTACCCAATGATACAAGAGGCCCAGTAAGATCAGAGGCCTTTCCTTGCTTGAAGCTGAACTGATAAATATCTATTTTGAGTTTTCCCCAAGATTTATAACTTTTTAGATTCTCAGATGGTAATACTTTAATATAATGCAATGCTCAAATTTCGGAACTATTTTGATTTCTGAAAAATGCCTTTTTTGGCTTTAGTGACATGGGATCCTGTTATTTTTTCACAAATCAGTTTACATCATAAATTGCAAACATTTGCAATAAGATCTCAAGATTGTTTATTTTATGTAACCTCAAGCACTTGACTATGTTAAACACTAGTACAGAAAGTCTGTGAAATCAGTTTAATGTGTGTGAGGGAATTAAAGGATCACTCCTTTTCATCACATAAACAAAGCATTTAAGATTGTTTTGATTGTCAGTCTCCCAATTTTTAAACAGTCCTAACAATTGACTATTAATTTTAGAGTCATTCTGTGCAAAAATAATTACTAAAGTTATATCCTGCCTTAATTAAATGTTTCTGGGAAGAAGAAAATGGTATTCTACATTGGAAAATGGGTGATTGTTTTGTGTTATTTTAAATTATTTTAGTTCAAATGTAAATAAAGTCTGCTAATTCCAATGGGGGGAAAAGGCCTGAAGTCTGAAATGGTTTCTTAATGTGCCATTAGAACAGTTAGTCAAAGCGCATTAAAGGAATGTCACAAACCCAGAAATAATAAATATGTCATTCTAATGAGAGTGTTAACTTATGGATAATTTATTCAAGGTAGTTTTTACATTTCACATGGAATCTCTTATTATGACCTGCCTGAGTACTGTGATGCTTGTTCTTCAAAATCTAATTTATATAGACTTGGATATACATAATTCATAACTCCTGTTGATATATTTATACACACCCAGAATTTTAAACCTTTACAATATGTTTGCATGTTTACTTGCATGTTTTCAAGACAACTGAAAAAAATCATACAAAGTGTTAACCATCATATTGGAAACAAGTGCTTGTCCTATGTGTGAAGAAAAACTAGTTGAAAATTAAAAATTAACAAGGATTAGATAATTTTCAAGCTCTGATATCAAGTGAACACTGAAATAGTTCAGACAGGGAACATTCTTATACAAGAAATATGAAAATCTCCAAGAAGGACTTACAGATGTGAGCTTATAATACTTCTGATGCCTTGGCAATCCTTTCATGTCTCTAATTCATGAAACAAAAAATCCTCAAGTCTTGGGCTATTTTGTTTTGGGTATTTTACGTGTCAGTCAAGGTAACCATCGCATATGCCTTCAGTACAGGAAAATTTAGTATAGTACTTACATGGAGTTCTATCAGCATGAGGAAAGGTTTTAGAATATAATCAAATAAATCACATAGGGAGGAGTAAACACACTCCCCCCTCCCCTCGTTGAATAATTGCTCACATATCCTGAGCAAGGATCTTTGTAGACTTTTATTCAGGCTGAATGGTGCAGAATAAGTTAAGGGCCCAGACTCTGGGGCCCAGACTTCCGGGATTCAAACCTCACTGCTGGCATTTACCAGTCCTGTGATTTTGGATAAATTAATCTCTCTGTGCCTCAGTTTTTTTTTAATCTGTAAAATGGTAATAAAAATTGCATCTATTCCATGGGGGTGTCAGGAGGATTAAATGAGTTAATATTTGTAAAGCCCTAAGAACAGTGCCTTGCACATGTATATATAAGCCATACATAATATTTATTTCAATACAAAGTCCAATAGGTATTAATCCTTGTAATAAAAATGTTAGAAGGAAATAATAACGCAAGACAGGGTATGAATACTTTTCTGTCGTGGGCAAGAGGAAAACATCGCCTACTAGTTTGTGGTTATAGCTAATTGCTTAGCCTCTGAGAGCCTCATCTGGAAGATGTAGCAAATGCCACAATGTAGTCAGGGAGCTTACCTATAAGAGCAATTTATAGATTGTACAGTGCTATATACATGACAGATAGTACTGTTACTCTGCAATGTACAGCTAATAAGGTCATATATCAGGCATGGCACTTGCCCTCAAGGGGCTTACCATCTAGGGGGAGACAGTTCATAAATACGTATGCTAGTGTGAGGAAGCATGTGCTAAATGCAGTTGCTTAAAGACATTCAGACACATTATATGTATCTGAATGGCCGAACAACACATGTGGGGCCTGTTGCCCTGTTTTTGGAAACTGAACCTTCCTTGGAAATGAGTAGCCTTATAAAGGAATGGTGGAGCGACACCCAGAGGTTAAGAAGCACACTTTAAGTTCCAGTTAAATGCATACCACATGTTGCCTTGGTTCGTGTTCCATAGAACCATCTGCGTTTTCTTCAGCTGTCCATGTTTGCAGGGCGTTAGCAGTAAAATGCCAAAAGCTGCAAAGGCTGCTGACCAATGAACTTTCACAGCAGTCTGAGAACACGTACGATACAGAGGAAGGAATGTTTAATTTCTATTGTAAGGACCTGTAAAATGAACAATTGAGACTAAATTACAGACTAATTACAGACTAAACGAAGGTCCAATTGCAGACTAAACGAAGAGGTCCTTCTTTCCAATGCCTAAATTTAGCTATATTACTAATACTTGCCTCATATTTTATATACCTATTAAGAGCTCAGAGCACTTTTTACACATCTTAATTTGGGAGTCAGTGTGATGTCGCAGTACATGACTAATCTTTGGAGGCAGATATTCCTGAGTTCAAATCTCAACTATACCACATATTAATTAGATGTGAAGTTTCAGGTAATTTCTTGGCTTCCTAGAACATATGTCCTCTTTGCGTCCTGTAACACACATCTTGCAGGTTGTTGTGAGGATCAAATTAAGATGTGTAAAGTGCCTGCTATACAACGTTTCCACAAATGTATTATACTTCTCTGTCTTCATTATTTGCCTTTCAAAGTGTCATGTGGAGAGCATTTTGAATTTATCTGTCCGCGTTTAGAAACAGTTTTGGAAAATATTGGGAGGTGGTGTGCATATTTATTTCAATTCTTCAATAAATATGGATTATGTACATGTATCTTGTGTGGCATGGTGTTTGGAATAAAACTTTTTCAATTCCTGCAAAATGTTTTATAGAGTTTTTGAGGGACTATGACTTTAGACCTGCCCCTTTGTATAGAATAGAGAGGGTTCTATCTTTCTGATAACACAAGGGTTTTTTTAATGCAGAGGTTATCCAGAGTCTGTGACCTTCAGTCCTCTATATTCCGGAATGTCAGCCTACAAATTGAGACCTGGCATTAACTCTCTAGTCACTTTGATATTAGATTGATTGTCCTTCCGTTTGCATATTTATTGAATACATTTTTTATGCTTCCGTGTTAAGGAAGGAGAAAATAAATTACCCTGAAAAGTGATTTTAAAAGTCTATCAACTTTCCGAATTTTCAGTACTTGTGCTACATTGTGTTTTGTATTACGTTTACTGACATTAGTGGTTTAAAATATAATTACCTGTCTTGTGGGCAATATATTTATTTACTGAAATTCTCACTTGTCAGCAGTTGTTTCTTTTGAGGCTTATGTAGTTTCCATTAAAACTTAGTCCCTCCCAAGGCTCATTAAAAAGGACCCAAGACTCTCCCTGAGGGAGCTGTAGGCCTAGACCACCTTCCAAAACTTTATAGACAGGTGACATTAGGTGGAACTAGCCATCAAAGGAAGTTTTGGCAAGAGAGGCTGGTCCTCCAATTTGCCTTGGGAGTAATAGGGAAGTGTGATAGAGTAAAGGCCCCTCAAAGATAGTCATATTCTAATCCCTGAAACCTGTGAATATGTTAGGTTATATGGCAAAGGGGAATTAGGTTGCAGTGAAATTAAGGTTGCTAATCAGCTGACCTTAAAATAGGGAAATTATCCTGGACTATTTGGGTGGGCCCCCTGTAATTAGAAGGGTCAATAAAGGTGGAAGAGGGAGGCCAAAGAGGAGAGTCAGAGAGAGATGTGACTAAGGGAGAGTGGTCAGAGAGATGCAACATTGCTGGCTTTGAAGATGGAGCAGACTAGGAATGCAAGTGGCCTCTAATAGTTGGGGAAGGCAAGGAAAGGAATTTGCCCCAGAGTCTCCAGAAGGAACACATCACTGCCAGCACCTTGATTTCAGCTCACTGAAACCTGTGTGAGACTTCGCACTATAGAATTGAGATAATCAGTTTGTATTGTTTTAAGCCACTAAGTTTGTGGAAATGTGTTATAGCAGCAACAGGAAACTAATACAGAAAGTTTCTGAGCTGTTTATATGTGTAAGAGCCTTTGGTGATTTTTTTAATGCCAGAGGGCCTCTGTTCAGTAGCAAGAGTTCCCCCAAATTCAAGGCTGGGATGCTTTGCTATACCCTAGAGTACGCTCTCACTCAGGCAAAAAGATCTCCATATGCCATTCAGTAGAGCCCCCCACAAATCTCTTTTATTATAAAAGTAAGCCGATAGAGGAATTCTGCAAAATTATATATATTCTTTTATGAAAAGTAAGTCAGCATTGAAAATCCTTGTCCTCTTTTATTATCCTTGTTCTTATTTCTTCTTTGTCATCCTCTGCTTATGATTTACTTTTAAAAAAGTATTTAATGTAGAGAAAAGAACTGTTTGTTTCAAGCTCTGAAGTTCTTTGCTAATGCCCTGAAAGGGAACAGCCTGAGCAATTTGAGCTTGTCTGTCAAGTTGGTCAAGGTGGAGAGTAAATGTGGTCTGGGGTTCCCAGAGCCCATTGGACCTTTGACCTTTCCTGTTGAGACTATTGATCTAGGTTAATAGTCAGCACCAGTTGTGCTGTTGGAGGAGTTGCATGACTGTGTGTGTGATTTCTCATTGAGTACAAATGAGCCTCTGACTAACTCAGGGTAATTGGTCCTTTTTTGTAGTTTTCCAAGATCAGGGTGAGGAATTAGAACAGATGGGTCCTGACAGGCAGGGGGAAGATTCATTTCTGGAGTGTTGCAGTTCTTTCAGTGACAAAGTAGTGGGTCTGGGTACAGAGGTGATTCTCTTTCATGCCATGAATTCTGCTCAGCAGAAGGCTGCCTGGGGAATCAGGTGGGGTTAGGAATTGCTGGATAACATAACTTCTGAGGTTAGTGGAACAGTGAGGTGGGTTTAGCCTAAATCCACCTACTCTACCTCCTGCCCTCCGTAACACCCCCAGATTTCCCACTTTAGTAAATGAGTACAGAATGAGATCAAGGTCAGTGGGCTGAATATTTAAAGAAGCTTGGTTATGCTCTTTGACTGACTGAAACAGTGTCAATTCGTATGACGCTCTCCTCACTGGCTCTTCACTACTTAGGGGAGAAGTTTTCTTTTTCTACCCACTTTATGCGAAGCACTCCTGCTTTTATCTTGAGCAACTTCCTACCTGTTCAAGCTCATTCTTAGGTCCTCCTCCTCTCTTCCAAGCTACTGATTCTAGAAGTCTAGCTGCACATAACTCATTTATTCATTCACTCAACAGATATTTATTACATACCTACTATGTGCCTTGGACTCTTTTCCCTTTTCTACTTTCACTCATCAAAATATCCTTTTCTAATTTCTGCTTGGAGTCTGACATTGTTGGAGGCAGTTGTGGTGGAAACAGAGGGAAAGGTATAGTTGGCATGGGATGGGGAAGGGAGGCCGGGCAAGCTGTAAGTGGAGAAAGACTAAAGAAAAGGAGATTTTGTAAGTGGGCTAAATTTAGGAGACTCTTACTCACCAAACCCTGTGATGTCCAAATATTAGGTGCTACAACAACTACTTAGTGAGGAATAATCCCAGGAATGATTTGAGTTTGCTTCTGTGTGCTTCACAGAAGATATTTGTTTTCACATCCAAGTACAACTTTTTAAAATATGAAACTAAATCATTCCTTAAACATTCTTTTAAGTCTTAAGGAGAGAAGCATAATTATAATAAATTAAGTTCAAAGTATTTAATAAACATTTGAGCATTTACTGAAGGCCTGGCACTGATAGTTAATGGGAGATAGGGCGGGAGATAAAGATGGTCAAGGGGAGGCGGGTCGTCTTGGAAATGTCTGTAGAGCTTGGGGGAGAGAAGCGTGGGAGGCAGCTAATACCCAATGTGGGGATGCCTCCTCCTGGGGTGTACATTCAGGAAATGCACTGACTAAGACTTGTTTTCCTTCTTAAAAAGATAAATGGTCAAATTTTTCTTCCTTAATTGTATCTTAGTACTAATAATTGTATAATATATGTTAATAAAAATGTTTGCTTCCTTTAATCTAGTCACAGCTTTTCTCCCCCTTTCTTACTTCTTTTCCTCCTTCTGCTCTTATTACTTAATGTAAATCTTTTACTGATGCTCTTGAAATATATCCAAATCTAAACATTTCCTGTTTCCAGAAAATGGTTTTTTTAAATCTCCTCTGAATTTTCACTATTTTATTTATGTGTTTCCATATGGCATGCCTTTATCTTCCTATATTTACTTTTCATTCTTGTCTGTTAAGATTCACCCGTATTGCTGAATTCACTGTAATTCCTTTGACTGTTGTGTAATACTCTACAGAGTGCATATAGCAATCAATGGATCTATTCTCACACTTTTGGATACTTGGATTATTTCCAGGTATATGTAGAAGGTACTTAAAGCCATGAAGCTAGGTGTAATCACCAAAGACTGACTAGAGAGAAGAGAATCAAGGTCTGTGCCCTGGGTGGAATGCTCCATCATTAAGAGGTTGAGGAGAAGAGTAAAAATCACTGAAAGGAGTCTGAGAAGGAAGAAAACCAAGAGAGCACAGTGTCCCGGAAGCCAAGTGAAAAAAGTACATCAAGGGAGAGGGAGTGAGGACTGAGAATTGATCATTGAGAATAGACCACTGTACAGGTCATTGGTGATCTTGATAAGGCAGTTTAGGTGGAGTGGTGGAGGCCAAACCCTGATTAGAGTGGGATGCAAAAACCCTCTAACTGCATTCTGAGATTCCGATCTCTCCTTCCTCAATTTCATCTTTCCTATCACTGCCCTAATTATCTTTCTAAAATTACAGACCAAATCATGTGACTCCCTAGCTGATTTTTCAGGAGCTCCAAAATTCCTGAAGAATTAAGTTCAGACTCTGAAGTATGATGTTTAATCTGACTTTGTACTATTTTTTTCCCCTGTCTCATCTTTTGAAGCTGCTGACCCACGTACCCTGTGCTCCCATTGGAGTTACCACCAGTTCTTGAATATCATACTCTTGTCCAACTTCTGTTTCTGCTGGAACACCTTTCCCCAGATCCCCTGTCATAGAATTTTGAGTACACATCTACCAGAGCCTTATTACAGTACAGTGCAATTATTTATGTGATTGTCTCCTCCAACCAGAATGTGAAGGCCTTGAGGGCAAGGGTCATTACTTACTTTTTGTAGCCTCTCCCGAGTCAAATAGTAGGGACAGATATATAGCAGATTTTCATTAAGTGTTGGTGGAATGAATAAGCCATTGAAAAAATATATCTATAGTATATTCTTTTAGATAATTTAGTAGAGACAAATCTTAGTTCTCTGAGGGTGGTTTTAATTTTTGGAACTAGCCAAAGGCTGTTTGGCATTAAGTCTGATGAAGCTGGGGAATATAAATTTTTATTACATATGCAGTGTAGGAAAAAATTAAGCATGGCTGTTTTGTGATGGCACATTTTCTTATGTCTCATAAGTGGCACTAAAATTTACTGGCACTGATTTGCTTAAGGCGATTTCAAAGATGAATTCCCAAAAACATTTTGAACAGTGACAGTATTGCTGGATAAGTGTTTGGTTTCTCAGGGTGATTATTTTGAAGGATAAGACACTTGGATCTGTTAAGTTCTGGTATCTATGTTAAAAAATCAGTATCTTTCTTTTATAATCACATCTTATTTCCTGGGGTGAAGTTTTACAAGCTAAATTTCACATTATCCCCTGTGTATTTAACTCTTTTATTTGTAACTGTTATTTTCATTTTTTTCTTTTGTAGCCATTGTCTTTCAATGCAGCAGCAATTGAAATTTCTATTAAAATTGTTTATTTAAAAAAAAAAAAAACTATTCATAAGATCATTAACTAAGACCAGATTTAACACCAATTCCAGTGGCTAATCTCTACCCTGAATGGATATACGACCATTTGTTATGATCTTTTGTTTACTAATTTTCAAGCAGTTTTCAATCTGTGTGACACTGATCAGATCCAAGCCAATTTGGACTAATTTTTCAAGTCACTTTTCATGAAACAGTGCATCAAATGTTTTACCAAACCCAAATGTGTAACATCTGCTCTCCTTTCCCTGATAATTTTACAGTTCTCTTAAGAAGTCAACTACTTTGTCAACCATGGAATGTGTTTTATAAGTCTCCATTATTATTGCCCATGATTCTGTCACCTTTTAGAATTTCCTCCCTCAACTTTATTTGCCAAGTCTTGATAAAATACTTATTAGTTAGGCATCTGATACAATTATTCTTCTAGTGGTAACACATAGTGACTCTAGGTTCACTTAGATTAGATCTATATATAATCTTTTCAGTTATTATGATTTAAAAGATGCAAGCAATAAAATCTGTGTTAGTCATTTTTGTTCATATCCTGGGAGAGATGTTTTTCAGACTTGCTGATTGGTATATGTTTTCAGGTTTGAAGTATTCACTTACCCGCTCTTTGTCATTACTGTTTTATTTTTTTCTAGGTGCATTTTACAGTTCTCCATCTTTACCATATGTTAAATGGATATTATGCTTGCAACAGCATGCCTTAATGTCTGTGCATGTACAGTAAGTTGACTCATGTAGCCTTTGGATACAGATTGAAATTTTTGATGCTTCTGTCATCTCATTGATGTAGGTGAGCTGTGCTTAAAAACATTTGCTTTTGGGGTTTGGGGGTAATTGCTACGTACATAAACTGAGAAAAGTTTGCTTTGTAATTAATTTTTCAAGCAGATTCAAGAAGATTTCATGTAAATAATGCATTTTTAAAAATAAGTCAGGCCCTGAGGTCATTGTGTTTATTGACAGAGTTCTGTTAATTGAATAAATAGGAAGATCCTGTATTGAGTACCCCTGCACTGGTTAAAATATAATGTTACAGAGATTTTATTAACTTTTACCCATAAATTACTGAATTAACAGACTGTATAAGAATACAATGAACATATTGATAGAGTCACATAAGTTGAAACATTGTTTATGATTTATCAAGGATTATTCAAGTATTAATTAACTGACAACTAGAACACTGCTTTTGACATTCTTAAATTTCCTTTGCTTAATCTTATATACATTATAGATTAGTCAGTTTCTCCCTCTTTATTTAAAATATTTAGCTTTTGAAGTGTTTTGACATATGGTAAACTTCAATAAGAAGGCAGACTTTTTCAGTTTTGAGAAATGTAAATATATCATTCTGTAAGAAATTCCAAAATGTTGGCTATGGGACAATGGAAACCACATGTAGTTTTTCTCCAAATCTCAATATACAAGTAACTGCTTTCAACACATCTTTTCTGTCTCCAGTTTTAATATTAACTACTTGATTAAATGTTAAACAGAGCAAAGGCCGTTTTTGTCAGGCGTCACTAATATTCATATTGTTTCCAAAGGATGGAAAACATTTAGTTCTGAGTATTTACCACTCTTTTGTGGCTTAGTGATAATTAAGTGGTATTGGGAATACCACCTATTTATAATTTGAAATTCTAGAGTTGGGGATTCATTCGCTAATAAAAGCTAATACTTTTTTTTATTATTATTACTAAGTGGCAATTTTACATTCTTTCTGCTAAATTCACAATTTAGAATATCAATTTTGGAAATATGTTCAAAATAGTGCTTTTTCTAAAATCAAGGTTAAAAATGTTCTGTTTTCAATGTTATGTGTATAGATATCATAAATGTTCTGTTCATTAAATTAAAACAATTCATCAATGACCATAATACTTGTATCTCTATAAATAAAAGAAATTACCAACATATTAAATGGGGATGGAATAAATTCACGTTTATATAGCACGTGCATTTCTAAGTTTAAATTTTAATTTCAATTAAAAGGTAATTCTGAATCTAGAAAGCTTTTTCTAAGGATAAATGACTTAAAATTAGTAAGACATACTGTATAAAGGAATGCACATGCCTTGGAGTCAATGATTCTAAGTCAAGAAATGTCAGAGGTCAAACAGAGAGACTCAGAGAGTAAACGTATTTAGGGTTTGCTTTCTTTGTATAAATATTTAAAATGATGCATCGATATATATCAAACGAAGAAGAGTGCATTATTCTTTGTGTATAAGTAAAATCAGAAGTCTGCATTTTGCTTTTCATAAAAATATGGCAACTCTGTATCTCAAGATGCCAATCACACATATGAAAGTTTTTTAAAAGTCAATTTTTTGCATAGTTCCAAGTTCTCAATTTATATCAAAACATTTCTGTTGCTTTGTTGTTATTTACAGATATTCACATGTGTTTATTTTTTTAACTTTTGCTAAATTCATTAATCATTCATATAAACATGGAAATACCATTCAATCAATACATTCCCTTGGAACATATGACTTTTCTATTTCTGAGATTTCAGAATTTTTTCCTCATTAATTATGAGTTAAAGCATATTAAAAGATACATTATACAAGCATTGTGAACAGATGTGGTGAAATGAGAAGGACGAATATGAGGAAAGGGCTTTCTGCTTTTTAAATAGAAAATAAGTGAAAATTTGTGTCACAAAATGTTTGCATCTTTATAAGACATGAGCAATCTCAAGATAAAATAATATCTAAGTTTTTGCATTTTTTTTTAAACATCAGAAGATTCTTTCCAAACTTGATGAGCAAGAACTCTGTTCTAATTACTTCACCAGCAAATTCATCCACTGCTGGGTTATTCTCAATCAAAATATTTTTCTAGCATCCAGACTAAATGCATCCTTTTTCCACATTAGTCTATTATTTTGTTTCTTTCTTCTGTTCTTACTGCTTTCAGCTATTTATGTATTGGGGGGAGGGGGTAGTAGGATTGTGGTGTGAAATGAGGATAGCATTTTTTGTGTTTTTACCAGAGTAATTCGGAGCTTTTTCCCTTCATACTTTTCAAAATATAGGTTTTGTTAAGATGTCAGCTCCAGCCACATCAGTGAAGAAAACAGCTTGTAAGTCCTTGAAACTTTCCCTTTTATTAGATGTTTCATAAGATGTATGTTGCTGCAAACAGGTGATATCTTTTTTAGAAGAGTCAGGTGTTTGATCAAACCTAAGAAATATGTTTTTAAATAGAATATGTAAAATAAAAATAACAGTACATTTCAGGCTTCCTTGAACCTTGTTAAAAACAGACTCACATATTTGTTATTGCTTACTGATTGCCATACTGATATTCCTATCATTAATTTGTTTTATATATTGCAAAATTACTGGTTATTTAGTTTTGTTTTATACATTGCAAAATTACTGGTTATTTAGGTATCTGAATTGAGCTGGTTGAAATAGAGGGAAATACACATCTCTGTTCTTTTCTGTAGAGTTTTAATTTATTATGTCTAATGGTGTTGTAAATACAAAACTCTCTGTTTTCTTTAGTGCCCCTCAGAGGGTATGGACAGGAAAAAGAAAGGAAATGCTTTCTTCTTGTTGTGCACTCCTTTTAACTTAATAATAATTAATCTTTGAGTGAAAGTATGACTGGAGCAAAAATTCCTTAATTTGCTATTTAGGAATCCCTGAGGGTGTCATGTGAAAGTTCCCAGGATAAGGTGGAAGCCATGTTCATTGATATGCCATTCTCACTCTCACCTACACTCTCCTTAGGTGGCTTATACAGATACAAGAATGGAAGAGGGCGATACATAAGAAAGATAACTCCACAACAATATTTGGAAAATGATGGGAAACATTTGTAAAATGAACCTGCAGTTAGCTTGTTTATAAAAGAAAGAGTGTGGTACCATGCCCTTTTATAGATTTAGTAAATAATGTTTGTTATTTGTGCATGTTGACTTCAAGATTTTCTCTGTGGTATGTGGTACCAAAGTGGAGTAAATTTATAAAGTCAGAGTGTTTTTTCCATTTTAATCAAGTCTCTAGAGTTAAAGTGTGTAAATTAGTACCCAATTACCTATTTTGAATGCCTGTGGTATTTCAGTGTTCTACTAATATGGTAATGAATCAGAATATTGATTAGATTGTTTTAATCTCTGAAAGAGTTGACTGCTTTTCTCATAGTCTTAAATTATTAAGCAAATTAAAAAAACTTTTACAATATTGAAATTAAATTAGTTTCCTAAGATATTTACAGATATTATCTTTCCTTTAAATGCACCTGAGATGACTATAATCTATTTAGTCTAGAAAACTTAGGGGTGATTTAAAAGTAATTTCTTTGAAGTATATAGTTCATAATCATACACTTCATTAGTTGTACAATTATAAGGATCTTTCCACATAGCGCCCTTAACCCTATTTCCATTTCTAATTGAATTACTTTTCTTTCATTAAATGAACAGCATGAAAATGTATGCAATGATACAGAAAGAGTTATATATATGCATCTATCTGTATAGGCACACGTGAAAGCATGAAAGAAAAGGTGAAATTCAAATAAATCAAGAGCACATGGTTCAGTTATTGACCCTGCTTCTCACTATGTCATGCTCATGCATTTCCCAGGGGAATTAGCAAGGGTGGGACCCCTATGATCAAGGTGGAATGGGCCCCCATTATTAACCTGCAGAAATAGGGGATGCCACAGAGCTGCAGTTTCACCCAGAAAGAGTAGCAGCTCCGGACATTTTGAAATCTGTGCCTTGAGATGAGAGTGCTGCCACATGGTCCTGACCAAATCACTCTGCTCTTATTCTTGTCTTGAAACTCAAGCTGGAACATTCACATACTTCACAAGAGTATGTGAGTGCAGTGAGAAATAAGTAACGGAGCTGCTGCGTGACATATATGAAGCACTTCCACTTCTAGAGATGTGATGCGACATCCTTCTCGGAAGTGTTCTGAGCATCAGCTGTTTGGATTTTGGTGATCATGTATAAAACTCCTAAAAGTAGGGGACATTGTTTAGGTTTCCTGGGAAGCCACACATTCCTTCTCTATCTTTCGAACTCTCTCTCCCCTCTTTTCCTTTCTCCCCCCGCCTCCTCCCCTCATGTATTTCACCCATAGCTATTTTAAAAGAATTTTCTTCTGGTGGCATAAATTTGGATAAACTAGTAGGTGAACTGTACAATATTTTCCTTTCGAGACACGGTAAAAATTATTTTTTTATTTTCAAATAGGACTCTAATTCAAAAGTGTACAGCATGATTTTATTCAGAATACTAAAATGTGAGAACTGGAAGGAATCTTAGAAATCATCTAATCCAGTATCTTCCATTTCCTTAGAAATGAAGTTTGTTTCATGCAGATTTGACTAAGACAGACAGAAGCAGTGTGTGTCCAAGACGTGATTTTTTTCCCTTATAATGACAACTTTTTTTCTTATTATAAAAGCAGTCCATGTTCATTGTAGAAAAACTCATAATTCTATTATCTGTAGAAGCTACTGTTTACATTTTAATGTATATATGTACTTTAATATATATACTTATCTCTTTTATCTGTACATATATACACACATGTTTTCCATACTAAAACCATATATTTCATATATATAATTTTGCAATAAAGATAGCTTTAATAGCTTTCTAAAAATGAAACTAGCACATTGTGAAAAATTCCAACAGTACGTAAAAAAAAAAATCACTTGAAATCTCACTATCCAGAGATAATCACTGGTCAAAACACTAAGAATTAGAAGATATGTTAAAAAAAAAAAGGCTATTTAATATTAATAATATTCTTCCAGATACTGTCAATGTATATACTCATAAAGTATTAATTATATATTGATGTTTGAAAATATAATATTTTTACGTGAAAGCATCATATAGACATACTTCTATGTCAATACATATAGGTCTATACCACAATTTTTGCTGACTGCATTGGATTCTATTATATAGATCAGCTTTAATTTATTTAAAATTTTTATAGTGAGATACTTATTAGCAATTTTTCTCTTAAAAACAGTGCTGTAATAGATATTGTTATAACTGACAATTTGTGTACATCTTTGGTTAGTTTCTTATGCCAAATCCCAGAAGTGGTATTGCTGAACAGAAGACTGTTCTTGTTTATATTTCTACCAGCTATGTAGGAGAGAGTCTATTTCCCTGTAAATCTTATCACTATTGAATATTATAATTTAACATATGTATTTATTTGAAAAGGCATCTCATTTATGTTTTATTTTGTATTTCTTTACTTTCTAGTGAGAATAAATATCTCCCACATTGTTATTAGCTATTTATTATTCTTCTGTTGTGAATTGCTTGTTTGTGTCATATGCCAATTCTTAAATTTAAATATTTTCCATTATGTATTAAATGCATCAACTCCTTTTTGACATATATATATGGCACTTCAGTAATTTCCATTATACTTCTCAGTTATGTACACATTTTGTACACATTCTTTTTGCGTGTATATATAGAAGTCAGAAAGTTTTAGGTGGTCAATTATATCCATGCTTTATGATTTTTGTTGTTTTCATTTATTTATTTATATATTTTTTATTATTATTTTTTAAACTTGCATTAAATGTACTGGGGTGACATTGATTAGTAAAATTATATAAGTTTCAAGTGTACAGTTCTATAATACATCGTCTATATATTACATTGTGTGATCACCACCCAAAGTCAGTTCTTCCATTACCATATATTTGACCCCTGCTTAGCAAATCTTTTCCAAAAAAAAAAAAAGAAAATCTTTTCCAGATCATGTAACTGTTCATTTATATTTTCTCCTAATACATTTCTCATTTATTTAATATGTTAAATGATTAATATATCTGGAGTTCATTTTCATGCAAAATGTGAAGTAAAATCCAGCTTAGTTTTTTCCAATATCACTTACTGTATTCACTTTGTCATACACTAAATTTTTATTTTTATTTTTGTGTATTTAAATGTATTATCATTTCTGTTTGGTTTTCATCATTAGTACCATACTTTATAAAAGCCTCCTAGTTGAATAATATTGAAAGTCAACTATAATTAAATACACACACAAGTGTATGTGTATATATATATGTACATATATAGTCACGAGATATAAAATATAGCATAGGGAATATAGTCAATGGAATTGTAACAGCTATATATGATGTTGGAGGGATAGTAGACTGGGGGGCTTATCACTTTGTGAGGGGTATAAATGTCTAACTATTACATTGTTTTGTACACCTGAAACTATTAATAATTTTAAAAAAACAACAAAGAAATAAAAACCTTCTACCGCAAGAGTACATGTATGTGCATACATATGCACACACACACACACACACGCACAGTTACACACACATGATTATATTTTTCTAATATGTTTGTGATTCCATTTTTAATAATGAAATCATTAGTTTATCTGAAATTTATCTTGGTGTGTTGTGTGAAATAAAAATATAACTTAAACTTTCCCCTAAATAGTTGGTCAGCTAAATCAATATAATTATCAAATAGTTCATATTTTGCCATTGATTTCAAATCTTACCTTTATCACATAATACATTCTTACAACTATTTGGACACATTTCTGGATTTTCTGTTTTGTATCATTTATTTTCCTGTTGATTTTTGTACCAATTTCATACTTTTAAAATTATACTGGCTTTATAATACACTTTAAAATATTATAGTATTCTTTAATTTTTCAGTTCTCGGGGTGTAAATTGGTATTGCATTATCCTTTAATTTACATTTCTCTAATAGTGAGTTGGAGTATTTTTTAATGCTTGTTGATGATTTGGATTTGCTTCTCTGAATTTTCTATATATATATATGTATATGTGTGTGTATATATATATATCTTTTATGTATTTTTCTCTTTAGTTGTGTCTTCCTATAAATATTAATCCTTTATGTGTCATTTGCATTGCAAATAAGTTTTGTAACTTTATTATTTATTGTTTACGGTATCTTTTACTATACATGTCTAATTCATTTGAATTAATTTTAGTATGTGGTATAAGATAAAAGTCTAATTTTGTTTCTTTAGATGGTTAAGCCATTGTGCCAACATTATTTTCATGAATAGAAATATTACTTTTATTATATATTAAATTTTTACATTAAAAATGTTCTAAGTGATTAACTTCTGAAGTCTCTATTCTGTCCCATTGGTCAATTTGCCTACTCCTATGCCAATATAATACTGTGCTATAATACAATACAATACAATATTTTGACAAATGCAGTTATTTGGTTATAATGGCATAATGGTATTCTCAAAGATGAAAGCATTAAGCGAATACAGTACCTTTGCGTTTTTGAAAAAATCTTGTTTAGTAACAAAATTGAGACAACAAAGAGATAAATAAAAATAAAGAAATTAGAAAATTGGAAGTCCAACAAATTTCTAACAAATTAGAAAGTGGAGAACATTATATTTATAAAAACAAACAAAACAAACGAAAACTATGACTAAACAACTGTGAGAAATAGGTTGCAAAACAGTTTGTGTGTAAATGTGATTAATACTGACAATGTAAAAAGAATAAAAATAAAATCAGTTGGTGACTATTTTGTAATTTGACAATAAGTATCAAAATTTTAAATGCACATAGCCTTTAACCTAGCAATTCTACTCTCTCATATACATGGAATAAATAGTTACAAGTTCAATGATTGTGCAGAATTGCTGGGTTATGTGGGGATACTGTAAATATGTAACAGGTAAATTTAGCCAGGTTTAGGGTGTTAGAAAAGGCTTTTTGGAGACAGTGACTTTTTAACAGAAACATGAAGCATATCGATGAGTTAAAAGATCAGTGAAAGGTGGGAGTGAGATAGTGAATGGGGAGCATTCCAGGTAGACAAATTATACATATGAAGTTTCTTGGTGGGAGTGAGGGTGTGGGAAGGGCATTGCATATTCCAGGGAGAGGGTCAGTATGACCTCAGCATAGAGAGCTAAAGTGAGAGTGGGGGTGGAAAAGAACACCAATACAGTAGGACAAGTAGGCAGGAACAGTCAGACCATGAGGTCATGGTTGAGAGTTCGGTCATGATCCAGAGCATAGTGGGGAGTCACTGAAGGATTTTACTCTGTTGTGGTAGGGAATTTGGGGAAAAGCCTCATTAGCTATGTTTTGAAAAGTTACTCCAACTATTGTATGTTGAATGGACAGGAGCAAAACAAGAACTCATGGAGAGGCTACTGTAGTAGTCCAGATGTGACATGATGTGTTGACAGCAGAAAAAGAGAGAATAAATGGATCATAGAGATATTTAGGCATTAAAATCGATAAGATTTAATAATAGATTGAGTGTAGGAGAGAGGAAGATGGAAAAGTCAAGGAAGACTCCTGGTATGGAGCTTGAATAGCTGTTTGGGTAGTGCTGCTGTTTACTAAGATAGGGAATACATAAGGAGGAGATAAGCAAGAGATGATGCATTCAATTTTGAACCTGCTGAGATTGAAATGGTAAGTGTCAAATATGACAGGTAGGTACATACATTTATGGATCAGCCTGGAACTCAGAAGAGAGGTGTAGGCTTAAGACAGGTTAGAGGTTGGTGATATACAGATGTAGCTGAAGCTCTGGCGTGCATGAGAATGCCTCATAAGAGAGTACATAGTGCAGAGAAGGGATTCGGGAGGAGGGCCTGAGGAGCACCCACCATCCACAATTGAGATGAGCAGGAGGATCCCTGAAACTAAAACTGAAAAGGGAGGCCAAAGATGTAGGAAAAAAACGCAGTGGTTACTTGGGAGTAAGGAAGAGTGTGTCTTAAGGAGACTGTAGTCACCGGTGTCAAGGCTGCTAAGAGGTCCAGTTCAGAGGATGCCTGAGTCATGTCTACTGGATTTGGTTACAAGGAAGCCCTTCTTTTATCATATGTGTAAAGGCCACCTGGTGGAGAGGTATAGAGAAAATTCCAGCTAGGAGTGGCTTGAAGGGAAATGAGAGGTGAGCATATAGAGTTGAGGTTAATTCTTGATTTCTCTTGAGAAGTTAATTCTAACGTGAAATGAAGGAAAGCATGAGAACAGAAACTTGAGGGTATGTGGATCCTTTACTTTTTAAACAACAATAAAACAAAGCACTGATAGGAAGTCTTCAGTCATGAGAGGTTAGAGATACAGGCGAGGGAAAGTAGCCATTTTTGTCAAGATTTCTGAGAAGGCTGGGGAAGGTAGGGGTGAGACCTGAGCAAAGGGAGGGAGATTCTTGCTTAACATTAAGAAGTTAGAAGGAGGGAAAGGGTGACGGCAGATTAAGTAGGTAAGTGAATGTGATGGCACTTCTGCCTGTAGAAGTAGGAGATGAAGACAGCTGCTCAGAGAGAGGATATGACAGCCCTGGGTCAGCAATTTGAGAAGAAGTCTTGCTTAGTTGTGTTTCCTCACAAATAAGACCAAACCGGAAAATAAGCCCTAGCATGATTTTTCAGGATGACACACCTGAACATAAGCCCTAAGGTATCTTTTGGAGCAAAAATTAATATAAGACCTGGTCTTATTTTTGGGGAAACACAGTAGGAGAGCTAGACGACTAGAAACTCAGCACTGGCCAGAGTGCCTCAAACTTCTTTATGACATGAGACAAACTCCAGATGTTTGGGTATACTTGTAATTTGAGTTATTTTAGGTAAAATCCAGGTGAAGGGTATCCATAAACACCCTTAGTTTACAGACCATCTCTGCGTAAACTTTTAATAGTCACATAAACAAAACAAAACAAAACTTTGAAGAGTAAACTGGTTCTACTCTACCATGGTGTAAAGTAAAAACAAACATCTACTAGAAATCTAGAAAAATATGAATGTATTCATATACTCCTTAGGCAAGTGAGATATACAAAATTACAATATGCAAATTAAATGTATTAGAATTTTTCCCTACAGCATTACCCAAGAATTTATTTTGAAGTGGTCCTGAGCTAGAGGAAAAAAACCATGGAGTTTGGAGTCAGATAAACTTGGTTTAACTCTAGCTGGTTACCAAAATAAATAACCATAGGTAAGTCAGTATTGCTGGGCTTCAATTTTCTCATCTTTTAAGCAATAAAATCTACCTGAATTGGTTTGTTGTGAGGATTAAGTGAAGTGATATATGTAAAATATCTAGGACAGTGCATAGCCCATAGTACTCAGAGAGGAGTCCTTTTATTTATTCTTGGTTTATAGGATTTACAAGATTGACTTACAGGGTTCTCATGAATGATCTCTTGTCGCCTGTTCAGTCAACTTATAAATGTTTATAGAATACCTCCTAATTACTAGGTGCCTAGTCCTATGCCAGGAACCATGGAAACAGAGAAGAATGAACCTGGTTGTTGCCCTACGGCTTTTCACGCTGCACTTAAAATGTCTTCATGTAAAAGTATCACCAACACACACTTCTAGGTCTGTTAGTTACTTAATTGAATCGACTATGCAATATTTTAGCACAGTGTATATACTAAGAGCCACGAAATGCGTCTTATCGTTCCTCTCCTCTGCTCCCGAGATAAGATATAGGCAATCCCAGCTTTATGAACAATTGATGTACAGAAATCTGATGTATCAATTCAGAATTACAAATAGCTTATGATATGTGTGGAAACAAACAGTTGAAAGGCATGACCATCTAAGGGGAATTGACCTCTGGGCCCAGACTTCCAAGGTTGGTTGTATGTTTTGCCCTAAATAGCATCCCTGACACAGTCTAAAAGTTCCATATCTTTTTGTGACCCTGCCTGTGTTTCCTGTGGTTTTGCCTCAGGGATATCCTTTCCATTTCTGAAAGCTGAGTTTTTAGCACTCGTATCTGTTTTAGATTTCTCAAAGTTCCTTGAAACAGTCTTTTTTGTTACTAAAATTCACAATGTGATGTCCAATCTTTCTTCTGGCTCAATAAGAAAAACAGTGTTCTCTGGAGCCGTAACAGGTCACTGCCTTATGGCACAATGTTGTAATATTAGCAGTTCCTCTGTTATTTTGTTTTTCAGTGAGTTCAAATTTTTGTTTGTTTTATGAAATTAAAAAAATATGTGAATGCATTTTTATTGTAAAAAATTAAAATACACAAGTTCAGAGTATAAGATGTGAACTACCTTACTTTTTTCTCCTAATCCCTTTCACTTTTTGTAAGTAACACTGTTAACACTTTGGGAAATATTTTTCCAGATATTATTTTATTGATGTTAAGTTTGGATTTTATATGTATGTATATGATTTAGGACACAAATTATTCCCAAATTGGCTTTTCTCACTTCATAGATATTGGAGCTATTTGACATGGTACATTTAGATCTATCTCATTCTTTTTCACAACTGCATAGAATCTATATTATAGATGAAATATGATTTATATAACCAATTTTCAGTTAATATCCAAAGCCAGACTCCTAGGTTTTCCCCCAAACTTGATCCTCCTGTCATCTTCTCCATTTCAGTTAATGGCAACTCTTCCAATGGCTCAAACCAATAATCCTTTAGTCATCTCTTACCCTCCAACTTTTCTTTTTCTTTTCAGCACTTGTTATTTGACGTATATCTGTTTAGTGGTTTACTACCTATCTCCTCACTGAATATAATATTTACAGGTCAGGAACAAGAGATGGCGGCAGTGGAAAGAGCAACAAGTAAACCTACTAAAAGAAAAAAAAGTGTGTGTGTGTGTGTGTGTGTGTGTGTGTGTGTGTGTGTGTGTGTATTTACCTTGGCACCAACTCTGGACTGTCTCTCCTCTGTAATACTGCAAAAATTTTAGGTCTTTACCCCTTAATCACCTGGTGCCCCATCTTTCCACAAGTGTCTGTTCTCCTGGAGTCTTTTACCACTCACATCTATTCAGTCGCTAGGTTTTATCAATTTTCCTAAATATATCTTGGATACATATTCACTTCTCTTTAAAACCTTTACATCACCCTTTTTCAAATCATTAGAGCCTCTTCACTGGCCTCTTCCATATACCGTGCCGCTGCCTCTGCTCTCTCCTCTTAGATTCTTCACTTTGCACTCAGAATGACCTTCTCACAACACACGTCTTAAAACCCCTCAGTGGCTTCCTCTTTCCCAGGCATATGAGGCACGTTGTCTACAGAGCTCTGATTGTCTTTCCAGCCTCATCATGTACTGTTTGCTTCCTTACTCCCTATACTTCAGCCATGCTGATTTTCTTTCAGTCTCAGGACCTTTGCACAAGCAATTTCCCTGACAGGAATGCTCTTTCTCCCCACCCTTTACCTTACATCATTCAGATTCCAACTTCCATATATTTTTCTTAGAAATGCTTTCCATGACTCCACAGACCATACATTGACGTTCTCCTGTGTAACACTCATCACTCTTGTACTTACTGTTAATACCTGTTTTCCTAGGGAGATTGCATGCTCCCTGAGAGCAGGGGCCTGTTTGGCTTTATCATGCCAGGCACACAGAGGTTTCTCAACGAAATGTGTGCTTAATGAATGAATGCAGTCTAAGATTCATGAGAGGGAAAATTCTCTAAAATTGCTGCCTTGGCCTTGATTTAAGAAGCAAAGAATAGAATAAATGAACAAACTAATCAGAAACAGTCTTAGAGATATAGAGAAAAAACTGAGGGTTGCTAGATGGGAGGGGGGGTGGGGATGAGGGAGAAGGTGAGGGGATTAGAAAGCACGATTGGTAACAACAAGATTCCCATGGGGATATGAGAGACAGTTTGGGGAATATAATCAACAATGTTGTAAAGATTTTGTAGGGTATCCGATGGGCACTTGTCTTACTAGGTAGACCACTTCATGGACAGTGTAGGTGCCTGACCACTGCGGTGTACACCTGAAGCTGAAGCTGAATAATAATGAGTGTCAACGATAATTTAATATATGTACAGTCACAGGATATGGAGTACAGCACAGGGAATATAGTCAATGGAATTGTAATAGATTTATATGATGTCAGAGGGGTAATATATTGGGGGAGAGGAGTTATTTCTTTGTGAGGCATGAAATGTCTAACTATTACATTGTTTTGTACACCTGAAACTATTAAGTTGGTGCAAAAGTAACTATGGTTTTTGCAATAATTTTTAACCTTTTAAATTGCAATTACTTTTGCACCAACCTAATTTTATATTTATATATATATAAATATAAGTTTATATATATATAATATATATAGTCACAGGATGTGGAGTACAGCATAAGGAATAGAGTCAGTGGAATTGTAACAGATATATATGATGTCAGAGGGGTAGTAGATTGGGGGCAGGGGGTATCACTTTGTGAGGGGTATGAATGCCTATTATATTGTTTTGTTCACCTGAAACTAATACAAAAAAAAGAAGTGATGATCTGCTGCAAAGTTGTACATATGAGACAGAACAAGGCAAACGAAAAAAATGTGGTAGGATCAGGGCAGAACCATTTTCTGTTGTTCCCCTTGGATCATGTTCAACCAACGTCCTAGTAAAGTGGAAATCAACTGTTAAGAAATTAACTGCTTCGAAAGTTGAATGTGATTAATTTCATAGCATGAATTTATTTCTCAGAATGTCTCTTTATTGTCCTTATAAAGACCAGGTTAAAATAATGCCTTGAGTTATTTTTAAGGACAGACACTTGACTCAGTCTCTGCTGATTTTTTTTTTCCAGTGGCCTTACCCGGAATAATTTTAACTCCACTGATATATCCTACAATCCCATCATCAAATCAACCAACTATCTGGAGAAATA
Source organism: Rhinolophus sinicus (assembly GCF_057876585.1). NCBI lineage: Eukaryota > Metazoa > Chordata > Mammalia > Chiroptera > Rhinolophidae > Rhinolophus > Rhinolophus sinicus. Next base: position 27,918,847 of record NC_142517.1, on the reverse strand, counting down.
GTGAAAACAAAATATTTTGTTCTTATTTTTACTTTAACATTTTTCATCTTATAAATTAGATACAACTGAAGCTAAAATGATACAAAGCTTTGTAAAGGTTTTGAGTGACAGAGATAGAATATGATCTCAGCTGTAAGTATAGTATTGTGAAATTGAGACTATAATTTAAGGATTTAACCTTTATATTTAAAATTTGAGGGTTTTGTATAACTGAATCCACAAACAATGATGACATGCTCAAGAGGAAAGAAATTAAAAGTAAATGGCCCTGCTAGCTTTCTTATTCTATTTAGATGCTCTGGTAGAGAAGAACAAATTTAGCTCTAGGATTCCTTATGACACTCAGGGACAGTGCACCAGGAAAGAAACTTATGACCATTCCTGCTGTCTTATCTGCAGTGCTAGTTACAGCAGAATTTATAATCAGTTGAGGGTTTGATGAACTGACAACAACCTCTCTGCTCCCATTTTTATCTCTTGATTGCTTATTTATTGCAGGAGCCTGATATTTATTCTTCATAATATGCTAATCATAATTACTAAGGAAATCACTGGTTAGCCTGTCTGGCATTAGGCAATCAAAAGAAAGCCCAGGATGGAAACATAAACATTTCATTAGAAAACAAAAGGAATTGGAATGGAGCACACGTTGATATCATTATGATTTGGTTCTTACAAATTATTATTAACAAGTTGACTAAAAATTTCACTGTCGATATACAAAGCCAGGTTGTTGCAACATGTAGATTAGAGTTTGTTTCTATCCATGAACAGGTGAGAAACGTCCCAGAGAAGGCCGTAATAAATAGAGGGTCACTCTGAACAGAGACAGCCAGGTCTAATTTAATTTCGCATCTTCTGGTCTCCTCCATTTGCCTTTTTGTTTTTGAGTTTCCTGTCCACTTTAGGTCCCTGGCACCCTGTCTCTTTCATTTTCCATTCTCCCATGGTACATTTTGGTGGAATATAATTCCATGTATCAATTCTCCTTAGGATATTTATATTTATTATGTATGTTATCTCTAATTGAAAAATTAGAGGTTTTCTTCTCTGTTTAATTTTGAACATCAATGATTTAAAAAAAGAAAAGGTAAGGGGTACTATCCCTGTGCCTCTAAAAATAGACTGTGCCTCCTACTTCGCCTCCTGACAAAGTGAATTCTGGATCATAAATAAAAGATATTATGGAAGAAATAAGAAGACTGCTGCCCACTGAGTTATAGCAGAGAATAGAGAAAGGTCCAGAGAAGGTTTGAAAATATTTTCCTTTTAAGGTCATGGAAGCTTGAATAGCTTTTAAAATGTATCAATGGTAATATACTTGGAAATGCTTAAAAATACTAGGAAAATGCAGACAGGACACTTAGAATGAAATACAATGAAATAATTTGCAATCCTTTTGCATATGATTCTGAGAGACTGCTCCAGGTAGTCTAATAAGAATCTGATTTATAGGAAAAATTTACCCAACAAAATAAAACTGAACTTCCTCCCATAGAAAACTGATAAGAATTAGCCTAGAAAGTAATGTTGAAACAAATAAAAACTATCATCAAGACCAAAATGCCGTATATGTTCTATACTCAACCAAATTAAAAAATTATTTAGAGTATTTGGAAACTATGTCTCTATAGTAGCCTAAAGATAATGAGCTTGCATATCAGTGTGGTTGTGTGTAATTCTAGGGTAACAGTGTCAATAACTGTTTTTCCTGGATTAAGCGGAAGTTGGAATTGGCTTGGGGGACTGGGAAATTTATAGGACAACAAAGTTCATTATGTATAAAGAACCTGGAATTTGAGGAAAAGAGCTAATTATCTATAACCTAATCAAAAAGATATGAGAAGAAATTATACGTGACTATAAAATGTTTTAAATAGAATACATTTGAAAGTCACCACACCATGATGACTAGAAAGTGTGTATTAGAGCAGAAACATATAATGGAATGATTTAGGTTAAATATGAAAAAAAGACTTTAAGAAATTTGGGAAATCTTGTACACTAGGTAAGGTCTTCCTATGGGCCCAATGGGAGTCCATTTTTAAAGGTAACACTAAGACAATTTATTTTCAGGAACAAACCACGTATTTCCCGTTTTTGCTTCAGTTTTATATCATGTTAATTAGAACAGTGCACTTAGTATCAAAAGATGAGTTAACGTCTCAACCCTGCCACTTATGAAATGTGTGATCTCTGGTAAATTGGTAAAGTTACATTTACAAATGGGATAATAGCACCTACCTCACTGGGTTGTGAGGCTCAAAGGAGTTAGTAGATGTGAAATTGTTATACACATAGTAAAAATAAAAACCTGTAATGGTAAAACAGTTTAATCCTTTTCTTTAATTGAGCCAAGCTAATGTACCATAAATCAGTAGCTTATCGCAGATTCTTTTGAAATTTAACAATTTCCAGGTAGGTGTAGCATCAGAAAGTGATTTCATCAAGGAACAAAGTATGTGAGAAAGAGTGCACAGTCATGGGGATTATGTGCTTAGTGATGTGGTTTAATGGATATGGGGCTTGTAGTGTACCATCACATTTAAAAACACCCATTAATTAGTTTTCTGGAGATAATTTTGTACTTAATGCATTAACTTCTGTAAAAAAATTTTTTGCCTAATGACTTGAATCTCTGGGAACCGTAATCATTAACTATTCTGATTACGAGATCTCCTGCAGATTTCAGTGTCATGGCCACTCAGACTTTCTTTCTCATAGAAAGAAAACTTTCTAGATCTTGGCATTAAAAGGACTGAAAAAGAAAATTTGGCATTGACATTATGATTTATTGAGTCAAAACAAAAAAATTGTTAAATTAAGTGAAAAAGAACTCAAAATTTTTTGAGGCGTCAATTTAATTGAGTTAATAAGACAACTTTTAAAAATGGTTTTGCTTATGTGTTGTGGATTTTTAAAAAGTATTGAAAATATTATAAATAATTCTTTTGGTTGGCATGCAGAGCACAATACCTTAAATTCAGTCTGGTTCTGTGTTGAATATGTTTATTTCAGATATCTGTGTGTTACACCTTGGGATGTGTCTTTTCTACTGTGACAAGTTTTTGAATTCTCATGTCACCTTGATTCATCTATGTGAATTTTGTTGTGAAACTTTGCATATAAATATCAATCTGTTCGATTTCATCTGAAAATCCTGGTCCCCCTTTCCACCATGGAAGCAGATTCAGATTCAAACTTTCTGTTTAATTATTAGTCCCTTCGTTATTTAACAAATATATTTGGATGTTAAAACACACACACACATTAATCTTCTAAAGTCCCAATCATAGTGTGTGGAGACGTGTTTTTGTGGTCATATATAAAGGTTTTCTAGTTTCCACGTGAATATGTTACGTTAGTCTGTTCATAGTAAAGACTGAGAATGTTGTAATGTTAATATTTTCACATAAGAACACAAGTGGAAATACTAGACAAAGTATGTCAGAATTGGCTATGATTATTTCCTCCAAATCATTAAAAATAACATGTACTATATACTTAGTTTTAAACATTTATATTTGGTTTTATTTCTTTGTTTTCACCCCTCTCCCCAGCACCTCATGTATGAATGATTGAAATAATCATTTCTAATTATTCTAGATGACAACACTCAGTGGTCTTTTTCTGACTTATTGACATGGCTTTAGATATCAAGATTTTTTTGCAAATTCCTTCCTTAAAGAGATTCTAAGTACCATGTTATGTTATTCTCATCAGCAGAAGAACTCATGATTTTTTTCTTAAAGAAAGAGTAAAAGATGAAAAGATAACATGAAATGGATAACAGAATATAAACTGAATGAGCAGAAATAAAGACAGCTAAGGGAAAATATGGCAAAGGAAGAAAGAAATGGTGAAAAACAAAATCAGGTCCCAGGGAATTATTTTAGGATACAATAGACAATGTAATACATTAAAAAGAAAAGTGGGGATTAAAGTCCTGAAGCTAAGTGGGGAAAAATAGCATGAAGGTATATTTTAGGCAAAGAAGAATAAATAACCAAAGGCTATAAGAAAACTAGATTTATTTTAAAATTTAAGAAAAGTTAATACCTTAAAGACCATTAAAATGCAAAAACATACAGGAAAGGATATACAAAAGCAAAGACATTAAAACATTTTTAAAATTTATTATATTTCTATTCAGATTACTTGCATTTTTAAAAATGGCAGTAATCTGATTAGCATTTACAACAAAATGGGGTTTCTAGGGCATAATTTAGACCCATAGAGTTTATGTGTTTAAACTAATGCCGTCAGAATGGAAAAGGAAACTATTAAAGACATTATCTAAAGGTAAAGACCCAATCACAAGAATATATTTGAAAGGAAACTTTCTTATTATAACACCAGCTGTCCTAACGGATAGAAGGTAATTGTGGTTAAGCAGCACTCCTGCTGCTGCTGTAGGAGTTATAGCCAATAATAATGTATTGACATTTATATGGTTATGATGCTCTGACCTGAACTTGCTTAACTAGTGCCCTAGTAATTGCCAAATGTTTCACATTCACTGCAATGCCAAGATAAAAATAGCAAAGTTGATTAAATACAGTTAGATGTTAATATAAAATAATAAAGTTAAGTACTTCATATAATTTTGTTCCTGACAATTTGTTTTCCTCATTGAGTAAGTGATTGCAATTTATGGAAAAATAGCCCTTCATATTATTTCTCTAAAGTTAGGCAGCATGAATAATTAGCCTTTACTAAGCAGTTATTAAAGCTTCACTCGCCTTGTAAATCAGTTGAAAATGAGGAGCAATAGGACAAAGCAAGATTAGATTTTTAGAATGCTGTTTTTGTGCATTTTAAACTACTACATCTCCAGGCTTTTGTATTATTGTAATATATTAGATGATAAAATTTGATTTATTTAAAACCATCTCTTAAACATTTTCACCCTCTTCAATGCTCGAGACTCAGTGAAAAGTTGAATATTTACTTAAGAGTTCTATTAAGTTTTCGTCCAAATCAGGCATGTCCCTCACTCTCTTATATTGTGATAATAATGGTACTAATGGATGCTTTCATTGATGGCCCCCCTACTTAAGGAAAATGAAAACTAAAAATGATCCTGGTTCTTTAAAAGTTTATCCCTATGGCACCATCGTGTAAGCATACATATGGGACAGTAAAAATGGAAGACGACACATTAAATGACATTATTATAAAATGCAATACTCTTGGAATGATCCCTTATTAAATTAGGCTCTATGATCTGAGATGAATTTCCCCGATCCCTAATCCATCACTGGAGAAATATTAAAAGATAGGTCTCAACTGGTATTAGAATCGCACTCAGTCTCTACTTTCATTATTTTGAATTAGGGTGCTACTGGGGGAAAGCCTCTTAATGAGAATTAGAGTGATTCACTGGCCTTCTTTTGGATTTTGACAAGTAAAATATTAACTCTTCAGTCACAGCTGTCTGAATTAAAATACTTGGCAGCCGCAGATGCACAAATTAAATTGGCCTTTATGTTTCCATATTGCTGACCTCCTTAGAGGCAAAAACATCAAACCCAACAATAACAAAAAAGTCACAGTGTGTCATTTCTTGGAAGAAAATATATTTATTAAAGTTTTTATATTTGTTTCAGTTTTAACATATAATTGAACAAGTCTAGGACATTTTGAAGTGGATTTTTGTTTTAATTATAAATTACATAAACTTCAGCTACACATCAATTATTCTAAGCCATTAACTAGGTGTTAAAATAATCAGCGGAGTTATTTGGGGGTTTCTTACCTGTTTAAATCCCATTAATGAGATCTGTGTGTGACTTGAATATCAGAGTAAATATTTGAGTTCAGCATCAATAAGCTTAAACAAATGTTTCCTTGGAAATATAAACAAAGATTTATCTTTCTCGTCAGTCTAGAAATAGATTGAATTAAAGATGCAAAATTAATTTAGTGGTATATACAAAAACTCAGTTGGTTTTCTCATACATATAGTGTTCAAATTTAAATTTTACCTTATAACCAAACAAATAAAACCTAGATTTAAAAAATGGTCATTGATATCTGTGTTTTACTCAATGGAGTCAGTGATTTGAGTAAATACTCAATAGAGTTAGTAATTTATGGAGTAATTCTAATAATGATAAAAAAAATGTGGTCTGTCATCACATACTTGTTTCTGATTCCTTTGCCTTTCTGTGGTCACTACAACATCATCTTCCACTCCTCTCTAATTACTGCTCATTGATCTGAACTTGTGATTGGTTGAACAATGATTTGAGATGGACACTGATAAATGAATCTTACCCATCTTGCGTTACACATCCAATAGTGTGATGAACTCAGGGACATGTGTTGTGAAACTGGCTTTTCCC